>NC_083596.1:648024-698024 GCF_027579695.1 Neoarius graeffei | reverse complement strand
TAGTTAATACCCCGCTCTGTGTCCTGCTGTATTTATTCCCCTGTAGTTAATACCCCGGGCTGTGTCCTGCTGTATTTATTCCCCTGTAGTTAATACCCCGCTCTGTGTCCTGCTGTATTTATTCCCCTGTAGTTAATACCCCGCTCTGTGTCCTGCTGTATTTATTCCCCTGTAGTTAATACCCCGCTCTGTGTCCTGCTGTATTTATTCCCCTGTAGTTAATACCCCGCTCTGTGTCCTGCTGTATTTATTCCCCTGTAGTTAATACCCCGGGCTGTTTCCGGCTGTATTTATTCCCCTGTAGTTAATACCCCGCTCTGTGTCCTGCTGTATTTATTCCCCTGTAGTTAATACCCCGCTCTGTGTCCTGCTGTATTTATTCCCCTGTAGTTAATACCCCGCTCTGTGTCCTGCTGTATTTATTCCCCTGTAGTTAATACCCCGCTCTGTGTCCTGCTGTATTTATTCCCCTGTAGTTAATACCCCGGGCTGTTTCCGGCTGTATTTATTCCCCTGTAGTTAATACCCCGCTCTGTGTCCTGCTGTATTTATTCCCCTGTAGTTAATACCCCGCTCTGTGTCCTGCTGTATTTATTCCCCTGTAGTTAATACCCCGGGCTGTGTCCTGCTGTATTTATTCCCCTGTAGTTAATACCCCGCTCTGTGTCCTGCTGTATTTATTCCCCTGTAGTTAATACCCCGGGCTGTGTCCTGCTGTATTTATTCCCCTGTAGTTAATACCCCGGGCTGTGTCCTGCTGTATTTATTCCCCTGTAGTTAATACCCCGGGCTGTGTCCTGCTGTATTTATTCCCCTGTAGTTAATACCCCGGGCTGTGTCCTGCTGTATTTATTCCCCTGTAGTTAATACCCCGCTCTGTGTCCTGCTGTATTTATTCCCCTGTAGTTAATACCCCGCTCTGTGTCCTGCTGTATTTATTCCCCTGTAGTTAATACCCCGCTCTGTGTCCTGCTGTATTTATTCCCCTGTAGTTAATACCCCGGGCTGTGTCCTGCTGTATTTATTCCCCTGTAGTTAATACCCCGGGCTGTGTCCTGCTGTATTTATTCCCCTGTAGTTAATACCCCGCTCTGTGTCCTGCTGTATTTATTCCCCTGTAGTTAATACCCCGGGCTGTGTCCTGCTGTATTTATTCCCCTGTAGTTAATACCCCGCTCTGTGTACTGCTGTATTTATTCCCCTGTAGTTAATACCCCGGGCTGTTTCCGGCTGTATTTATTCCCCTGTAGTTAATACCCCGCTCTGTGTCCTGCTGTATTTATTCCCCTGTAGTTAATACCCCGCTCTGTGTCCTGCTGTATTTATTCCCCTGTAGTTAATACCCCGGGCTGTGTCCTGCTGTATTTATTCCCCTGTAGTTAATACCCCGCTCTGTGTCCTGCTGTATTTATTCCCCTGTAGTTAATACCCCGCTCTGTGTCCTGCTGTATTTATTCCCCTGTAGTTAATACCCCGCTCTGTGTCCTGCTGTATTTATTCCCCTGTAGTTAATACCCCGCTCTGTGTCCTGCTGTATTTATTCCCCTGTAGTTAATACCCCGCTCTGTGTCCTGCTGTATTTATTCCCCTGTAGTTAATACCCCGCTCTGTGTCCTGCTGTATTTATTCCCCTGTAGTTAATACCCCGCTCTGTGTCCTGCTGTATTTATTCCCCTGTAGTTAATACCCCGGGCTGTGTCCTGCTGTATTTATTCCCCTGTAGTTAATACCCCGGGCTGTGTCCTGCTGTATTTATTCCCCTGTAGTTAATACCCCGGGCTGTGTCCTGCTGTATTTATTCCCCTGTAGTTAATACCCCGCTCTGTGTCCTGCTGTATTTATTCCCCTGTAGTTAATACCCCGCTCTGTGTCCTGCTGTATTTATTCCCCTGTAGTTAATACCCCGCTCTGTGTCCTGCTGTATTTATTCCCCTGTAGTTAATACCCCGGGCTGTGTCCTGCTGTATTTATTCCCCTGTAGTTAATACCCCGGGCTGTGTCCTGCTGTATTTATTCCCCTGTAGTTAATACCCCGCTCTGTGTCCTGCTGTATTTATTCCCCTGTAGTTAATACCCCGGGCTGTGTCCTGCTGTATTTATTCCCCTGTAGTTAATACCCCGCTCTGTGTACTGCTGTATTTATTCCCCTGTAGTTAATACCCCGGGCTGTTTCCGGCTGTATTTATTCCCCTGTAGTTAATACCCCGCTCTGTGTCCTGCTGTATTTATTCCCCTGTAGTTAATACCCCGCTCTGTGTCCTGCTGTATTTATTCCCCTGTAGTTAATACCCCGGGCTGTGTCCTGCTGTATTTATTCCCCTGTAGTTAATACCCCGCTCTGTGTCCTGCTGTATTTATTCCCCTGTAGTTAATACCCCGCTCTGTGTCCTGCTGTATTTATTCCCCTGTAGTTAATACCCCGCTCTGTGTCCTGCTGTATTTATTCCCCTGTAGTTAATACCCCGCTCTGTGTACTGCTGTATTTATTCCCCTGTAGTTAATACCCCGGGCTGTTTCCGGCTGTATTTATTCCCCTGTAGTTAATACCCCGCTCTGTGTCCTGCTGTATTTATTCCCCTGTAGTTAATACCCCGCTCTGTGTCCTGCTGTATTTATTCCCCTGTAGTTAATACCCCGGGCTGTGTCCTGCTGTATTTATTCCCCTGTAGTTAATACCCCGCTCTGTGTCCTGCTGTATTTATTCCCCTGTAGTTAATACCCCGCTCTGTGTCCTGCTGTATTTATTCCCCTGTAGTTAATACCCCGCTCTGTGTCCTGCTGTATTTATTCCCCTGTAGTTAATACCCCGCTCTGTGTCCTGCTGTATTTATTCCCCTGTAGTTAATACCCCGCTCTGTGTCCTGCTGTATTTATTCCCCTGTAGTTAATACCCCGGGCTGTGTCCTGCTGTATTTATTCCCCTGTAGTTAATACCCCGCTCTGTGTCCTGCTGTATTTATTCCCCTGTAGTTAATACCCCGCTCTGTGTCCTGCTGTATTTATTCCCCTGTAGTTAATACCCCGCTCTGTGTCCTGCTGTATTTATTCCCCTGTAGTTAATACCCCGCTCTGTGTCCTGCTGTATTTATTCCCCTGTAGTTAATACCCCGCTCTGTGTCCTGCTGTATTTATTCCCCTGTAGTTAATACCCCGCTCTGTGTCCTGCTGTATTTATTCCCCTGTAGTTAATACCCCGCTCTGTGTCCTGCTGTATTTATTCCCCTGTAGTTAATACCCCGGGCTGTGTCCTGCTGTATTTATTCCCCTGTAGTTAATACCCCGGGCTGTGTCCTGCTGTATTTATTCCCCTGTAGTTAATACCCCGCTCTGTGTCCTGCTGTATTTATTCCCCTGTAGTTAATACCCCGCTCTGTGTCCTGCTGTATTTATTCCCCTGTAGTTAATACCCCGGGCTGTGTCCTGCTGTATTTATTCCCCTGTAGTTAATACCCCGCTCTGTGTCCTGCTGTATTTATTCCCCTGTAGTTAATACCCCGCTCTGTGTCCTGCTGTATTTATTCCCCTGTAGTTAATACCCCGCTCTGTGTCCTGCTGTATTTATTCCCCTGTAGTTAATACCCCACTCTGTGTCCTGCTGTATTTATTCCCCTGTAGTTAATACCCCGCTCTGTGTCCTGCTGTATTTATTCCCCTGTAGTTAATACCCCGGGCTGTGTCCTGCTGTATTTATTCCCCTGTAGTTAATACCCCGCTCTGTGTCCTGCTGTATTTATTCCCCTGTAGTTAATACCCCGCTCTGTGTCCTGCTGTATTTATTCCCCTGTAGTTAATACCCCGCTCTGTGTCCTGCTGTATTTATTCCCCTGTAGTTAATACCCCGGGCTGTGTCCTGCTGTATTTATTCCCCTGTAGTTAATACCCCGGGCTGTGTCCTGCTGTATTTATTCCCCTGTAGTTAATACCCCGCTCTGTGTCCTGCTGTATTTATTCCCCTGTAGTTAATACCCCGCTCTGTGTCCTGCTGTATTTATTCCCCTGTAGTTAATACCCCGGGCTGTGTCCTGCTGTATTTATTCCCCTGTAGTTAATACCCCGGGCTGTTTCCGGCTGTATTTATTCCCCTGTAGTTAATACCCCGCTCTGTGTCCTGCTGTATTTATTCCCCTGTAGTTAATACCCCGCTCTGTGTCCTGCTGTATTTATTCCCCTGTAGTTAATACCCCGCTCTGTGTCCTGCTGTATTTATTCCCCTGTAGTTAATACCCCGGGCTGTGTGCTGCTGTATTTATTCCCCTGTAGTTAATACCCCGGGCTGTGTCCTGCTGTATTTATTCCCCTGTAGTTAATACCCCGCTCTGTGTCCTGCTGTATTTATTCCCCTGTAGTTAATACCCCGGGCTGTGTCCTGCTGTATTTATTCCCCTGTAGTTAATACCCCGCTCTGTGTCCTGCTGTATTTATTCCCCTGTAGTTAATACCCCGCTCTGTGTCCTGCTGTATTTATTCCCCTGTAGTTAATACCCCGGGCTGTGTCCTGCTGTATTTATTCCCCTGTAGTTAATACCCCGGGCTGTGTCCTGCTGTATTTATTCCCCTGTAGTTAATACCCCGGGCTGTTTCCGGCTGTATTTATTCCCCTGTAGTTAATACCCCGGGCTGTTTCCGGCTGTATTTATTCCCCTGTAGTTAATACCCCGGGCTGTTTCCGGCTGTGTTTCCCCCCGGTGACCCGCATTAACCCGCCCGGCCGAGTCCGGAGAGCCGCTTCCGCTCCGCGCGCGGGGTTGTTGAAGGGTCACGCGCTGCTGCTTCAGCCTGTTAGCTCGCACCCCCCCCCCCGCGCTCACCTTTATTCTTCGGCATCTTCAGCACAGACCCGCTCACAGACCCGCTCACACCTCCTCACAGACCCGCTCACACCTCCTCACAGACCCGCTCACACCTCCGGCTCAGACCTCCGGCTGGGAGCAGGGATGAAACTCGCTGTGTTCAGTAAAGCGGGACTGAAGCGCTTCTGTCTCCCGGAGCGCTTTCCCTCTGCTCCACCATCAACCACTTCCGCCTCGCCCGCCATCTGCGCATGCGCGCTAATGAAAGCTCCGAAAAAACTTTATTAAAACTCATCAAAGAACAGATGTGAAAAATATCTTCCGTTAAGTTGGCTTCTTGTAATTTATTTCTATTCGAAAACGTCTAACTTTTATCACAGGTTCCAATTGTCTCTGAAATTCTGCAGAATCCCAGATCTGATCTGGGAATAATGTGTTGGGGTTTCGGGAATAACTGGAATTAGGGACGCTGAGGGCGGCACGGTGGTGTAGTGGTTATCACTGTTGCCTCACAGCAAGAAGGTCCGGGTTCGAGCCCCGGGGCCGGCGAGGGCCTTTCTGTGTGGAGTTTGCATGTTCTCCCCGTGTCCGCGTGGGTTTCCTCTGGGTGCTCCGGTTTCCCCCACAGTCCAAAGACATGCAGGTTAGGTTAACTGGTGACTCTAAATTGAGCGTAGGTGTGAATGCACGGGCGATTGCTCTAAGACAGCGAGGGAGGCTCAGCCTCCTCTAAAAATGACGAACATCGTGTAGGATGAATTGCGCTAGGCTTATGTTATAGCCGACCTTATAACATTGCTATTTCAGATCCAGAATCATAGAAATATATGTGCTCAACCCAACTACAGTGTGAAATCATTCCGTTATAACTTTCCCCAGTTCACCTAATGTGCGCGTGAGTTTTTCCCCCTCGTGACAGCGCGATGCAGCCCAGCCTCAGTGCACTTCAATGGCATTTGGGAGCTCTGCGCTTTCAATATCAAAATGCAAGACGGTTATTGGACAAATACTGTGAAAACGCCCGCCCACGGACTCCCAGCCTCACAGTGGGAGGGACATGGCAAAGCTTTCCGCGAGGAGACTGGTGATTGGTGATAGCGGCCGGATATTTTCTTTGATTGACAGCTCGTTTCAACTATAGACAGGCAGCGGTGAATCTCAGTTCAGTCCCATGCGGATTCGCAAGTGCTGTGGTGTATTGTAAGAGATCAGCTTACATTTCGATTTCATTCATTACATACGGTTTCTACCAGCTTTTTTAGTTTGTATATATTTTCATTGTAAATAAAGTGTAAATATAGTGTTGTCAAGTTTGCTATCTTAGTTCCAGAAATTTCGTTTATTTGAGTGACTGAACTTGAACTTGAGGGGGCTAGTCAGCTAGCAAGAAAGCTGCGCACGGATGCCAAGCATTGCTGATTTAATTTTGGCGAAGCCATTTGCCAGTCTTCCTTTCGAGGAAAAAATTAAAATTAAAGAGCAGGGTAGGCCAACGCCTCAAATTGACTTGGTGAAAAAGGTAGGGAATAATACTCGTTCCTTTCAGCTCTCCTGGTACAAGAAAGTGAATTGGCTAACAGCAAGTGACCCACATCAACAACAGTAAATAGGCTACTTTAGTAATATGTCATGGATGGACCAAAAATATAGAATCTATTTAAAATGTTTATGCTGAGTATATTATATTGGAATATATATTTCTCTGGATATGAATTAAACACAGCTACAATTTGGAAAACATTTTTAAACAAAAACGCAGCCGAGAACATTTCAGACTACAGACCTGGATTAAAAGTGAAGGGTTATCAAAATTGTCAATAAAACATTTCTCAGTCAAAATAAGTAAAATATAGGGAAAGTGTCATTGAATGAAATGTGTGGCCCCCAGCTCTATGTTTGGCTCCCCAAGGTCAGTGCTTGTGCCTATTCCAGAACACTCTGCTGTTACTGCTGAGGTTCCTGACAAAGAGCTGCTTTCAATAATGATCAATTTTTAAACAACATGCCACAATTTTAAAATATAAAATGTTAAAATATACCCCCCCCCAACACCACCATCATGTATATTGGACAGTAGGCTAATGGGCCAAAAGAACCTGTTATTTCACAGTTTGTGACCCTGCCAACAATCAGCCAGATCAGAGGCAAGAGTATGGGCAAAACTGATGTGTTTTTTCTTTTTTCTTTTAAAATCTGGAAATATCGTAACCGACCAGCCTCCCCTGTTTGAAAGATTACCAGCCGCCACTGTGTGAATGTGAGTGTGAATGGTTGTCTGTGTTTATGTGTCAGCCCTGTGATGACCTGGCGACTTGTCCAGGGTGAACCCCGCCTTTCGCCCGTAGTCAGCTGGGATAGGCTCCAGCTTGCCTGCGACCCTGTAGAACAGGATAAAGCGGCTAGAGATAATGATAATGAGATGAATGAGATTGTTTATTTGGTTTGATAATTAAAAATAAGTATAAATGACTTGTATTATGCAACATATTTTCAGTATATTAAAACCTGTTCAGTTCTCACTGAAAACAACACGAACACTGCGCTGTGTTTAAGTTATAAAGTGAATTTTCCACTCGTAACTTAACCCACCCCTAAAGAATAATCAGGATCTGAAACCTTATTTGCCAACAAAGTAAAAAAAAAAAAAAAGATCTTGATCTTCCCAAAGTATCCTCACACACACACTTTCCCTTATAAACCCTGAAACATGCTCCAGATATTTAACAATAAAATTGATTTTAAATTCCACAGTTTTCCATCGTACAAATATATGAAATAAAACACCCCAGTTCATACAGAGAATAGGAAAACACCCCACACATTCAAATGAAACCATCAGTCTTGAATCATGTCGTTTGTGATGGTGTCGTCTTCCTCCACATCGACTGTGATCTTCTTGCCCACCACCATCCAGATGTTTTCCGGTGCAATGCCCTCCGGTTCTGCCACTTTCACTCCCAGCATGTCTTGGGTTAATTCTGTGCCTTTCTTCATTGCCTTCTTTGCCACCACCGACTTTCCCAGCTTAAACCAGAAAAACACGAGTTTCCATTTATAAATATTTGAATATATTTTCATTCAACAGTCATGTGGGGAAAATATTGCCCTTGACTGGCTATCAGGTTGGAATGACAGAAACTGCTGGACTTACATGGACATGTGAACGTGCCTTTCATAATGATAGTGTGAATGCAAACTAACATGTCATTATGGAAATATAAAAAGTGGCCAGAACTTGGGCTGGAGATCTGGGTGCCTTCTGCTTTATACCACATTTTGAGAGCATGACTTCCTGATGCTGAGCAGAGATGAGAAAAGTGGTAGCTCATGTTTACTGTAAGCACAAATGCTACATGAGAACATCAAGTGGAAGATGTGTGATGATTTTTTAGCTAAGCAGTTCAGTACAGACAGAAGTTTTTGAATTCACCACAATCTACGTGAATCATGTCATGCAAAAACCTTGTCACAAGTGAACAAGAATGCGAGGGATGGGAATCTCGGCGTGTAAATGTAGTACACTGTACTCTGCTATATATTTTTTACAAAAGTTTCTAACCTTTTTGCGGAAGGAGGCTTCACAGGGCAGCATCTGCTTCACTGGAGATCCCATAGCCATCTCCACTATCCGAATCTCTCGTACCAGTGCCTCCAGCTCAGCCGGCTCCAGTGATGCTGCATGGTCACTGCCCTTCCAGCTTTTGTCCAAGGACACATGCCGTTCCAGGACCTTCGCCCCGAGAGCTACAGCAGCCACGGACACACTGATGCCTGACTCGTGTCCAGAGTAGCCAATTGGAATATCCGGGAATTCCTTCTGGTATTCCTGTACGGAGAGACAAGAATCAATATCAGGTCAGAGAGCGATGTTTGTCATACACTACCATTCAGAAGTGTGGGATCACTCAGAATTTGCCTTATTTTTGAAAGAAACAGAAGACTAATTTCAGGCTATCATTCCACTTTGACATGTCCTGCCATATCCTGTGGACGGTGCTCAAGTGGAGCCAGTTTCATCCTTCAGTGGGACAATGAACCAATGCACTGCTCCAACTTATACAAACCCTACGTATGGAAGAAGCAAAGAGCTGGAATTCTGTTTGTTCAGCGCAACCACTGTATCCTAGTGAGCTGATGTGGGAGCAACTTGACTGGATGACATGAAAAATGTGGCCATCAAACCAGACCAACTTGTGGGAGGTGCTTCAGGAAGCATGGAGTGAAACTGATGCAGATTTCCTCAGCAAACTGATAAAACACTAAATATCTGCAGGGCTGTAACTGCTGCAAACGAGGATTCTTTGATGAAATAAAAGTTTGAAGGACTAGATTGTCATTTCTAACCTTGTCAATGCCGCGACTATATTTGGGGACCAAGCAGGAAAGGCACTCATTGTGTTTGTACCTTTTCTTAATCATCATCAGCAGCAGCAGCAGCAGCATCTTCTTCTTGTTAGATTGTCTATGGCAGTCCCTATAACCATATGGTAAAAAATTTTGAAATGTGGCACACTGATTGGGGACAATCCCATGATTCTTTTCACCAAGTTTGATATCAGCACCTCAAACACTGTAGTGCCACCATCAGGTCAAATTTGGAGGTGCATTTATGCATGTAACTTCTGAACTGTTTGCCCACTTTTAAAAAATGAGTTCTCATTGGATTACTTGGATCAAGTAAAGTTCAGTGCACCATACCCCACGATGTGAACTTACACCATATTGGATTTTCCACCATATTCACTGAATTTAGCACAGATGATCTTTTGACCAAATCTCACAAAAATTATTTATTGGCTTTTTGATTTAGGAAAGCATTTATCTGTCACTGCCAATCAAAATCAGTGCTGAAGCTGCAAAACAGGAAGTGAGCTTATAGCTTGGCCAATTTTTGGTCAACTGACACAAAACTTGCTGTGAGTGAATACAGCCATGCCCTTGGCAAAATGACATGAAGTTTCCATGGCAACTGTGCCCTGATGTGCTAATTTAGCACCTCATTGCTGGTTGCAGTGATATTTTCTTTTCAATTTGCTATATTAAGAACTTTATTCAATGGGCGGCACAGTGGTGTAGTGGTTAGCGCTGTCGCCTCACAGCAAGAAGGTCCTGGGTTTGAGCCCCGGGGCCGGCGAGGGCCTT
This sequence comes from Neoarius graeffei, assembly GCF_027579695.1. Taxonomy (NCBI): domain Eukaryota; kingdom Metazoa; phylum Chordata; class Actinopteri; order Siluriformes; family Ariidae; genus Neoarius; species Neoarius graeffei. The sequence goes on along the minus strand of NC_083596.1, from coordinate 688,092 downwards.
TCTGTGTGGAGTTTGCATGTTCTCCCCGTGTCCGCGTGGGTTTCCTCCGGGTGCTCCGGTTTCCCCCACAGTCCAAAGACATGCAGGTTAGGTTAACTGGTGACTCTAAATTGAGCGTAGGTGTGAATGTGAGTGTGAATGGTTGTCTGTGTCTATGTGTCAGCCCTGTGATGACCTGGCGACTTGTCCAGGGTGAACCCCGCCTTTCACCCGTAGTCAGCTGGGATAGGCTCCAGCTTGCCTGCGACCCTGTAGAAGGATAAAGCGGCTAGAGATAATGACATGAGAATGAGATATTAAAAAAAGGAAACTAAGCAAAGCTAAATGCTGCTGTCGCGCAGTCCAGCTCGCGCTCTGCCCTCACTCACCTCATCCATCCCGGAGGCCGTGAAGAAGATTCCCACTTCCTGCGCGAAGCGCTGCAGCTCCCTGTACTGCTCATGACTGAACTCCAGGTGGCGCTTGTGATCCCCGTATGTGCTTCCCCACGAGTGCTGAGAGGTGTAGGGACGCGCGAGCGCGCGCTTGGTGAACCTGTGCTCGAGTTCCGTCTTCTGGAATTTCACACAGTCTGCACCACAGCTCTGCGGGGGGCGGCACACACACACACACACACACACACACACATCACTATCCGACACTATTCATAGATCACATGGAGTGCGAGTCACGCGCAGTGAAGGAGCTCGAGCGGCTATAAGAGCGGAGGGGCTGCGATCACACTACAGTGCGGGCTGCGATCACACTACAGTGCGGGCTGCGATCACACTACAGTGCGGGCTGCGATCACACTACAGTGCGGGCTGCGATCACACTACAGTGCGGGCTGCGATCACACTGCAGTGCGGGCTGCGATCACACTACAGTGCGGGCTGCGATCACACTACAGTGCGGGCTGCGATCACACTACAGTGCGGGCTGCGATCACACTACAGTGCGGGCTGCGATCACACTACAGTGCGGGCTGCGATCACACTGCAATGAGTTCTCTTCTGCGGTTTTTCTCTTGCAGTTGAGTTTGGGGAAGTAAAGAACTGATGCTCTGAGGAAAAGCGGTGTGACATGTAAGTGTGTGTTCGACAGAAATAAGGCGTGGCTTTTGTTCTCTTAATTGCGTTGAGTACTTGAGAATGAATTAAAGGAAATAAATTAAACCCTGCGTTTCCATTTGGGCCTGGATCTTTTTATTTTGTTTTGTTTTATCAGATAAACTTACCCTGGACTGATGTGTATTATTTCATAAATGCATCGGGTTTATTTATTAGTATTTAAGCAAAAGACAGATTAACTTATTCTTCTTGTGTTTGCAGATTATTCTAATATTTACTTATTTTACTTTTTTGTTCTTGAATATATTGATGAAATTGCAGTTCTGTCTTTTCTGATCATTTGACAAATTATTGTGCATGTTTAAAAATAAAAGTTAACAAGTCTAAAAAATGTTCGAGCATAGGGGTGTCCATAAGTGCACGTGGCACCAGGACACCTTAGGTCGGAGGTCGATGATCGACTTTGTAGTCGTGTCATCTGATCTCCGACCCTATGTCTTGGACACTCGGGTGAAGAGAGGGGCTGAGTTGTCAACTGATCACCACCTGGTGGTGAGTTGGATCCGCTGGCGGAGGAGGAAGCTGGACAGACCTGGCAGGCCCAAACGTATGGTGAGGGTCTGCTGGGAACGTCTGGCCGAGCACTCTGTTGGGGAGGTCTTTAACTCCCACCTCCGGGAGAGCTTTTCCCAGCTTCCGAGGGAGGCGGGGGACATTGAGTCTGAGTGGACCATGTTCTCTACCTCCATTGTGGACACAGCTGTTCAGAGCTGTGGCCGCAAGGTCTCCGGTGCCTGTCGTGGCGGCAATCCCCGAACCCGGTGGTGGACACCGGAAGTAAGGGATGCCGTCAAGCTGAAGAAGGAGTCCTATCGGGCCATGTTGACCTCCGGGACTCCTGAGGCAGCCGACGGGTATCGGCAGGCCAGGCGTGCTGCAGCTCGGGCAGTTGCGGAGGCAAAAACTCGGAACTGGGAGGAGTTCGGGGAGGCCATGGAGAAGGACTATCGGTCGGCCTCGAAGAAATTCTGGCAAACCGTCCGGCGCCTCAGGAGGGGGAAGCAGTACTCTGCCAACACTGTTTACAGTGCGGGTGGGGAGCTGTTGACCTCGACTGGGGACATTGTCGGGCTGTGGAAGGAATACTTTGAGGATCTCCTCAATCCCACCGTCATGTCTTCCACTGAGGAGACTGAGGCTGATGATTCAGAGGTGGACTCGTCCATTACCCAAGCCGAAGTCACTGAGGTGGTTTGCAAGCTCCTCGGTGGCAAGGCACCGGGGGTGGATGAGATCCGCCCTGAGTATCTTAAGTCTCTGGATGTTGTGGGGCTGTCTTGGTTGACACGCCTCTGCAACATCGCGTGGCGGTCGGGGACAGTGCCTCTGGAGTGGCAGACTGGGGTGGTGGTCCCTCTTTTTAAGAAAGGGGACCAGAGAGTGTGCTCCAATTATAGGGGAATCACACTTCTCAGCCTCCCAGGGAAAGTTTACTCCAGGGTACTGGAGAGGAGAATTCGACCAATAGTCGAACCTCGGATCCAGGAGGAACAATGCGGTTTTCGTCCTGGTCGCGGAACACTGGACCAGCTCTATACCCTTCATAGGGTGCTCGAGGGTTCATGGGAGTTTGCCCAACCAGTCCACATGTGCTTTGTGGATCTGGAGAAGGCATTCGACCGTGTCCCTCGTGGTATTCTGTGGGGGGTGCTTCGGGAGTACGGGGTTCGGGGCTCTTTGCTAAGGGCTGTCCGGTCCCTGTACGAACGGAGCAGGAGTCTGGTTCGCATTGCCGGCAGTAAGTCAGACCTGTTCCCAGTGCATGTTGGACTCCGTCAGGGCTGCCCTTTGTCACCGGTTCTGTTCATAATTTTTATGGACAGAATTTCTAGGCGCAGCCAGGGGCCGGAAGGAATCCTGTTTGGGAACCACAGGATTTCATCTCTGCTTTTTGCGGATGATGTTGTCCTGTTGGCTTCTTCAAACCAGGACCTTCAGCATGCACTGGGGCGGTTTGCAGTCGAGTGTGAAGCGGCTGGGATGAGAATCAGCACCTCCAAGTCCGAGGCCATGGTTCTCGACCGGAAAAGGGTGGCTTGCCCTCTCCAGGTTGGTGGAGAAGTCCTGCCTCAAGTGGAGGAGTTTAAGTAACTCAGGATCTTGTTCACGAGTGAGGGAAGGATGGAGCGTGAGATTGACAGGTGGATCGGTGCAGCCTCCGCAGTGATGCGGTCGCTTTACCGGTCCGTCGTGGTGAAGAAGGAGCTGAGCCAAAAGGCGAAGCTCTCAATTTACCGGTCGATCTACGTTCCGACTCTCACCTATGGTCATGAGCTTTGGGTAATGACAGAAAGAACAAGATCGCGGATACAAGCGGCTGAAATGAGTTTCCTTCGCAGGGTGGCTGGGCGCTCCCTTAGAGATAGGGTGAGAAGCACAGTCACTCAGGAGGAGCTCGGAGTAGAGCCGCTGCTCCTCCACATCGAGAGGAACCAGCTGAGGTGGCTCGGGCATCTTTTTCGGATGCCTCCTGGACGCCTCCCTGGGGAGGTGTTCCAGGCATGTCCCCCCGGGAGGAGGCCCCGGGGAAGACCCAGGACACGCTGGAGGGACTATGTCTCTCGACTGGCCTGGGAACGCCTCGGTGTTCTTCCCGAGGAGCTGGCCGAGGTGTCTGGGGAAAGGGAAGTTTGGGCTTCCATGCTTAGACTGCTGCCTCCGTGACCCGGTCCTGGATAAGCGGAAGAAGACGAGACGAGACAAGTCTAAAAAAAAAAAAAAAGCTATAGACCTGCAGTACCTTAGCCATGCGAATCATTTTCTTGGCAATCTCAACGTCTCCTTGATGATTCTGTCCGATCTCTGCGATGATGAAACAGGGGTTTGAGCCCCCGATCTTTCTTCCTGGACAAAGTTCGAACTCGAGAGGCATCTTTGAATCGGTTCTAACCCTGTGAGAAAGCTGATGTAGAGAATTTGAGTGTCTTTTCTTTGAGATGTTCTCACGAGGAGAGCTGCAGTACCCGAAGAGGCTTTCATGAAGGTCAGGTGCCAATTTATATTCTCACAATGATCCTCCCCCTCCCCCTCCTCAAAACCCGTTCGGTGACATGTTTCGGGGATAAACACGTGCCACTCACCACGGGGTGAACAAAAAGTGAGATATTTCTTGATACTCATCTTTTGAAGTGGACTGTTTTTTTACTTTAAACATTTTATACCCCCCCCTCTCTCTCTCTCTCTCCACGCTGTTTGCACTGTTATTGGAGATGCCTTTAATCTCATTGTACATGGGTATAGTGACAATAAAGGCATTCTATTCTATTCTTTTCTATTCTATTTTACCAGCTGCAAAGACAAAAAACAAAACAAACAAACAACCCGAAAAACTTCTGCGTCTGTCAAATAATAATCACTACATCCAAGGCCGGATTAACTATATGGGCCTGCGGCACAGTGCCCAGGGGCACTAACCACTCACAGCCAGTGGGGGGCACCACATGACAGAAACTTTAAAAATATTTTTTCGTGAATGTTTGTACACTTAAAATGGTTATACACTTGACATTGTTAAATAGTCATATATAATTCATTATGAACACTAATTTCATAAGAACAACAACAATAATCATAATTCTGAGCAAGAGTGGCCTATATGACCATTAACCCCCCTTTCCTCAACCTGTCAGTTGAGCCAGTCCACCTACGGTGAAATGCATCCATTTTTTAAAAACCGCGATAGAAATGAAAAATGGACAGACATCAACTAGGGTTATGGTTGTGCGAAGAGAAAATTAAAAAAAGAGAAAGACTCCAGGCGTGTAGCTGCAATTAAAAATGTTCCAGTGTTAGATCGTTTTTTTATAAAAACATCGACAACTGCTGTCACTCCCAGCGCTGAAGCCGGGGAGGAGGAGGAGATGTGCGAAGCCACTTTAAGCCAGATAGAGATCAGTTCACACCATGGGGACGAGAAGGAAGACGAGGGTGTTATGGATGCCAACCCAGCGCAGCCGACGCCAGTAGAACACTTCTCTATTTCAGCTGATCCTGCGCTACGGGGAGAACATGTCTAGGTTCATACAGAACAGATACTCTTTGAATTGATACACATATGTACATTGTACATCTGAATATGCCGTTCTGGATGTTATTTGAATTTATATTTCGAATTGAGACATTTGAATATGTTGCCTAGATCGATGCTATTTTAATTGATACACATTTTGAATTGGCACATTTGAATATGCTGTATTGTATATAGATGGATGCTGTTTAAATTGCTGATGCTGTTTGAATTGATACACATTTTGAATTGAGACATTTTAATATGGATAGAATAGAGTATGGATGCTTTGAAGGTTTTTATTGAGACATACAAATATATACTGCTCATTTTTGAATAAGACATTTCAATATGCCTACATGCCCTGTGATGACCTGGCGACTTGTCCAGGGTGAACCCCGCCTTTCGCCCGTAGTCAGCTGGGATAGGCTCCAGCTCGCCTGTGACCCTGTAGAAGGATAAAGCGGCTAGAGATAATGAGATGAGATGAGAGATATGCCTACATGCATATCGTTGGTTGTTTTCAGTGAATTTGATGGGCTGATGTAGCCTACTTAATACATTTTTAATGAGGAAGAATGACCTTGTTTATGTGTACTATTGTTTATGTATATGCTACTATTTTTGACAGCAAAGGGCAAGGTTTGTGTGTGTGCAGGAGGTTACTGAACGCGTGCACGCAGGGTGGTGGTGGAGGTGGTGGTGGTGGTGGAGGTGGTGGGGGGGCACTTGAGGCTCCGAGATGATGCTAAAAATAGTAACACTGCGCGTGCGCGGCCATCTTGGAAGTCACTCGCTCCAGAGCGCTCATAGAGTAGTCATCATAGAGTACACATCATAGAGTACTCATCATAGAGTACACATCATAGAGTACTCATCATAGAGTACACATCATAGAGTACTCATCATAGAGTACTCATCATAGAGTACACATCATAGAGTACTCATCATAGAGTACTCATCATAGAGTACTCATCATAGAGTACATATTCACCGATTCGTTTCCGCGTTAGAGGGCTTAGAACCTTGGATTTTTTAAGAATTTAGACATCTGAAGCGATGGAGCACTACTGTGAAAGTTTGGATAAGCAGGCACGGGAGCGTTATGCTGAGAAGGTACGTTTCATCACGGGCGCAGATAGAGGGGGGGACGGGGGGGATTCGTCCCACCCAGATTTAAATTCACCTCGTTCGGTCCCCCCCACTTATAGGGAGGAAAAAACGTCTATGCTGTCTTTCTTTGCATAAGGCAAACCTCACGGAAAAATCAAAAGACTAATTACCATTCGGTTTATTGAGGTGCACAGCAGTACAGACATAGGGGCAACTGCACAGACTGCACGGGTTGCGAGCTCGAGCTTGGTTGCTATGGTTACCCACAAGTTTGACAGGCATATCGGGGACAGCGCCTCCTAGTTCAGGACCCCAACACGGCATGATGAAGGGTGCCAAAAGGCAGAAAACGATTGCATCGTTTAAAAAAAAAAGACTAAGTAAACTGTGCCTTACTTTATCATATCACCTTGCAATTTTTTGATCGTCTGTTCAAAGTAATGTCGTAGTGAAAGTAAAATCGTACGGAGTAGAGATGCCTTTCTGGTAGCCTCCTTCTTTCGGTGGCAGCCTGTAGATACAGTGCTCAGAAGGCAGTTTTAATGTTTAATCTGGCGTTCCCTGCCATAATTTCAGCGAGCATATTGTTTCATAAGGAAACTTTGCGAAGAGTTGTTGACTGACTGCCGCTCACTCAACACACAGGCATAGTTAGAAAGTCAGGATGCACTGGTTTACACTTTACACACACACACGTAGCCCAGCCTCTCGCTATGGTTAACAGTTGGAACTTAGCGGTTTTAAAACTAGTTTTGCAGTTTTGCAATTTCTGTGCGTGATGATAATGTGTAAACTTTGGATTTCCATAGGCTATGTTAAAATGTTATCATTGTTCTGGCCTGCAGGTAGTTCCTGGTGATGGCAGTGAGGGAGGTGAAATAACATGTATACTCACTACCGTTCAAAAGTTTGGGGTCACCCAGACAATTTTAAAAGTCAATAAAAGTCACACTTTTATTTCCCACCATAAGTTGTAAAATGAATAGAAAATATAGTCGAGACATTTTTCTGGCCATTTTGAGCATTTAATCGACCCCACAAATGTGATGCTCCAGAAACTCAATCTGCTCAAAGGAAGGTCAGTTTTATAGCTTCTCTAAAGAGCTCAACTGTCTTCAGCTGTGCTAACATGATTGTACAAGGGTTTTCTAATCATCCATTAGCCTTCTGAGGCAATGAGCAAACACATTGTACCATTAGAACACTGGAGTGAGAGTTGCTGGAAATGGGCCTCTATACACCTATGGAGATATTGCACCAAAAACCAGACATTTGCAGCTAGAATAGTCATTTACCACATTAGCAATGTATAGAGTGGATTTCTGATTAGTTTAAAGTGATCTTCATTGAAAAGAACAGTGCTTTTCTTTCAAAAATAAGGACATTTCAAAGTGACCCCAAACTTTTGAATGGTAGTGTGTGTGTATATATATATATACACACACACACAAAATGGAATCATTTGCTGACAGCTCAGTCCCCCCCCAGTTCAAAAATCCTACCTGCGCCCCTGCGTTTCATTGGGAATGTAGATCCATACACTGTTAGTGAGAAGGAATGGAAAGCTGAGCCCAGCTTGTTGCCGCATTTAACATACATCGATCTTGGGAACTATCTAGTGTTTCACCCAAGTCCATTTTGTGAACTAAAGGATTTCCAGAACTACAAGAGTATGGAAGCATACGATAGATTTGTGTCCGGTTGGGTCCGCGATGTGTCGGTGTTTACTGCTGAAGACGGAGAGACAAAAGTGATCAGAGGGAAAGTGTTGCACTTGCAGAGTCTATCCCAGCCTCGTCTACACCCCTGGATAATAGTTGACAAGAGACATGCTATTTTGTGTGCACATTGCAACTGCATTGCTGGACTTGGGGAATGTTGCTCCCATGTTGCTTCCCTGTTGTTTTATGTTGAAGCGGCCACGAGACTGAGGGAAAGAACGACGGTCACACAACAGCCGGCAGACTGGATGCCACCGGTAACTATGAAATTAAAATAACTATTTTAGTAACTATGAAATTCAAGACAATATTAACCTACCTGTCACAAAGTGATCAGAACAAATCCGGATACAGTCAAGTTGTCCTAAATTTGATCAGTTAATGGCAGCCAGCCACTGCCGTCTCCTCCGCTCGCTTTTCTCCTGTGCTGCAATTCCCTGGTTAGTCACGACTTTAGGGAGTCTGTGGAAGCTTTTGCCACCCTTTCCCCCCCGGCTACTACAGCCAACAATGATGCACATGGGTGTATTTTGTAATGCAGTTGGTGTAAATAATTATAGAATCAGATAATAATATGGACGGAAATTGATAATAATTATGACTCCACCCTCACAACAAAGACACGTCAGTAATCACATGATTTAGATTTAAATTTCACCTTTATTTTTAAAAACATACCTCACCTGTGATTTATTGATTACACAACTGATTCATTCATTTTCGAACACAAATCAGTGATGACTGGGTGTGCGCGCGAGCTCATCCATCAGTCCATTATTATACAACCGTCTACAAGCGGGATAATTATCCTGTCATGTAGAGTAGGTACCGACTGTAGCCGCTAACATGCTAATTAGCCTGCTGTCAAAAGTGCAAAGACCTTAAATTGCTCTGTGTAAATTAGAAAATGGCGCAACTTCCTCTGCAGCCGTCAACTCGACTTGTCATGAGTTTTGAGCCGATCACAGCAGGGCAGCGCTGTGGCCGGAGGTAAAACACGAGAGTTTTAAGCACGATTCGCACGGGATAAGTATTACCGATGGACCTCTGGTAATTCGCAATTCCCCCCGCACCTGTGTGTTATTATTGTGTGGCGCATTCGGACGGGATAAGCAAAAGTTTTTTTTTATTGGAAGTTTCAAAGGTTTACAGAGCATTAAGGCAAATGTATGTCTTTTTTACAGAACCTTGTGGGAACATAGCACACATAGTACACATATCAAGAAATTATAAAACATAAGAGGAAAAAAATAAATAAAATGATAAAAAGAAAGAAAGAAAGGAAAAAAAGACACTCGAAAGAAAGTAATGGGGGGGTACATTATAACAAATTGAAGCTGTCTATTATTGATATAAGTTCGTTACTCTTCTTAGTTTTTAAATATCTGACGGATTTACTGTACAAACATAACTCGTTTTTAAAGGAAGGGAAAATGGGGATTGTCTTTATGCATTTGCATTTGTGAATATAATATTTTCCTAAACACGTCACCACATTTATTAAAAGCTCTATGTTTTTGTCTTCGTGTATACACCCATATTTGAGTAGATTCAAGTTTAAAAAAGGAACGGTAGGAATGTTTTCACAGAGCCAGTCACATACATCGTCCCAAAAGGTGTTACTGTATAAACATAAGAGAAATAAATGATCTGTAGTTTCAACATTTTCACAACAAAATATGCAATTCTTCAGCTCTATATTAAATGTGTAGTTAATAAGCTCCCCTGAGGGATATATGTCATTAAATATTTTAAAGTGGAGTTCCTTTGTCTTGGGAGGAATAGGTAGGTTTAAAGTGAGAGTGCGTAGTTTTTTGATAGTGTGTGAATCAATATTTTTAGGATTAAAGTTTTTATATTGGTGATAAGGAAAGAGATAAGAAGTGAACAATCCTCGGATTACTTTGTTTATGAAGTCGTCCTCACCTACTCTTAAGGCACTAGGAAGGCTAGGGGCAGAAGTGAATTGTTTTGAGTTTTTGGCCATTAATAAAAAGGCAGGAGGGATACATTTCATGAGCCTGTTGTATTGTTGTCGATCACATTGAAAGCCATATTTTAAACAGAAGTTATCAAATGATAAGACACTGCCATCCTCATCTAGCAGGTGCATTATCGACCACACGTCCCTCTCCATCCATTCGCTAAAATATATTGATTTGTTTTGGTGAAGAATATATCTGCAGTTCCAGATAGGTGTGTTGTGTGGAGTGAAGTTGTGTTTGTACAGAAGGTTCCAGTAGAGGAGGACTTGAGAATGGAAAGAGGATAGTTTTAAAGGCAACTTCTTTGGGATGAAATCACAGTGCAAGAGAAAAATAATACCACCAAGTTTTCTAAAGATTTCCCTAGGGACACAATACCAAAAACTGTTGTTGTTAACAAGGAATGATCTTAGCCACTTTATTTTTAATGTGCCGTTGATGCAATCAAAGTCAATTGCCTGCAGTCCACCATCTTCATAACTTTTTACCATGGATGCCTTTCTTAGATAGTGGACTTTCCTTCTCCAAATATAGTCAAAATTGAATTTATTTATGGTTTTAATTACTTTGTCAGGAAAGGATAGAGAACTAGCAGGGTAAATACATCTAGAAATACTTTCCATTTTGGTTATGTAGATTCGACCTAATAGAGATAAGTCCCTATTTAACCACCTATCCAATCTAGATTTACATTCTTCTAATTTGCTCCATAAGTTGAGAGAATCACTTAGAGTTGCATCCTTTGTAATATGCACTCCTAGATATTTAACTGAGGATTTGATGGGAATGCCATAAACCGATGAGAGGAGGGAGTTGTGTATAGCTAGAAGTTCACATTTGTTAAGGTTTAAGTGTAAACCTGAAGCATTTGAAAATAATTTTATAGAGTCTATGGCTTTTGGGACTTGTTCAGGGTTTCTCAGGAACAAAGTGGTGTCGTCGGCTAGCTGGCTTATTTGAAGTTTAGTATTGAAAACATTAATGTGTTCAATTTCTGAGTTTTTAATTAGGATGGAAAGCATTTCTGCTGCAATTAGGAATAGATAAGGTGAGATGGGGCACCCTTGTTTTATACCTCTTCTGATAGCGAAACGGGGGGATGTACCTTTTGAAAGAGAAACAGAACTGTTAGTGTCATGGTAGATGCATCTGATTATGTTCCTGAAAAAATCTCCAAACCCACATCTTTTAAGAACCTGAAAAATGAAAGAGTGTTCAACTGTGTCAAATGCTTTATAGGAATCAAGGAAGAGAATAAGACCATCATCCTGTAGGTAGTTGTTATATTCTAGTAGGTCTAATACTAGACGTACATTGTTGTGTATTGATCTGCCTTTCATAAACCCCGATTGTGTTTCACTGATTATTTGGTGAAGACCATTTTTTAGTCTGTTCGAGAAGATGTGTGTTAATAATTTATAGTCGTTGTTAAGCAGAGTAATTGGTCGCCAGTTTTCAAGGTATTTTCCATCTTTACCAGGTTTGGGAATAAGTACTATTACACCTTGTTTCATGGTGTGTGGGAGTGACAAGTTAGCAATAACTTCATTCAGAGTATAAAACAAAATGTGTTTGATATCCTCCCAGAAGTGTTTGTAGAAGTTTGCTGTGAGGCCGTCTGAACCTGGTGAACGGTCTGGTATTAAACATTGCATAGCCTTTTCTAATTCTTCACGTGATAGGTGCATCGCAACTTAATTTGAAATCTTCTGAGATAAGTGGGATGTATTCTTTTATTTTGTCAAAAAAAGTGTCGGCTGCCTCTGGTGAAAAATTGCTTGAGTATAATGAGTTAAAGAAGGTGAAGACCTCTTTTGCAATAGTTTTGGGGTCAGAACATTCAGTGCCATTTATTAACAATGTTTCTAAATTGTTTTTTCTTGTCGTGCCCTTTATAACCTGCAAAAATAAGCAGAGTTCCTCTCCCCTTCCTCTATCCATTTAGCTCTTGATCTGATATAAGCCCCTTTGGCTTTTTTGGTGTAGAAGTCATCAAGTTTAGTTTGCAAGTTAAGTAGTTTCCTTTTGTCAGAATCAGAGATAGTGGGTTTGTTGCAGCATAGATAAATTTCCCTTAACAGTTCGTTCTCCACTAGCTGAGTGGAGTGTTTTAGTTGTTTGCTGAATGATATAGAGAAGTTTCTTATCTTGAATTTGATATATTCCCATTTTGATGTAAAAGAAGAAAAGCTATCATCCTCAGAGATGTCTTTGATAATACTCCTTATCCCCGTGCAAAATACTTCAGAATTCAAAAGATCAGCATTGAATTTCCAGTAACCCCTATTGCGTTTGGCAGTGTTGGAAGGTTTCAATAGTAAACTTATGAGACAATGGTCTGATAGAGGAGCAGCAGAGATTGAGCAATCACTAACAAGTTCTTTTAAGCAGTCAGAGATGAGCCAGAAATCAATTCTGGATCTGCTTGACCCGTCTGGCTTAAACCAAGAAAAGTCTTTTTGATCTTGATGTAAGATACGCCAAGGATCGATCAAATTGTGAAGGTTGCAGAAATTATACAGATGAGGATTATAATGGTGGTTAACAAATTTGGTGGGACAGCGATCTAACCATTCATTACATACCATGTTAAAGTCACCCCCCAGCAGTACATTGTCTGTTGGGTAAGTAAGTTTCAGTTCCTTAATAATATCGTTGATATCAGAGAGTAGTTCCTTGTTTTGTGTTAAGTTGTTGTGACCATAGATGTTTCCCAAAATAATAAAGGAATGTTCGATAGACAAAACACAAAAGATCCAGTGTCCATCTGAGCCTTTTCTGGTGGTGAGAATTTTCCCAGGGAAGTTGTGCAGGAGGATAGCTGTACCAGCAGAGCGATTGGTACCATGTCCAAAAATTATTTTATCTCCCCATTGGTTGGACCAGAATTTTTCATCAGTCTTTATAGAGTGAGTCTCTTGTAGTAAAACAATGTGTGATTTCTTATTTTTACAAAAAAGAAAGACAGCTTTTCTTTTGACACTGTCTCTTAGTCCCCTTGCATTAAAAGAAATTAACTTAAAATCTTCTTTGATAGAAAACATTAATCGGACGGAAAAAAAAAAACAGAACAGTACTAAAGAGAGAGAGAGTGAACATAGACGTCACCAGACCCATTTTAGGGTAGCTCCAGCCACCCTATCTTATGGCAAAGCCACCCTATATTTTTTGCCCTTTTTTAAATTATTTATATTTTTATTTTTTTTCCCAAAAAAAACAAAGGCAGTAAAGCACTGAACATGAGCCATCAAGAACGCAAGTTAATCCGAACAACAGTTTCTGCTTGCTTATTTATTGTTTAATGCAATATTATTAATATCGTTATGATTCCTCCTCATTGGCTCTGTGTCAAGCGTCACGTCGAGTGGTAGGCTAGTAGGACTTAAAAAACTACGCGGGCATTCTGCAGCGGGCGCGGTGCGGGCTTCCATTGAGTTGGGTTTGCAGAGAGTCAGAATTCTATGCTTTCATTTGCAGACACACACGGTGAGATTGTAATTTGATGTCAGTGGTTTGCATTTGCTTAACTTTACCTAGGCTATATTGAGTCTTCTGTAGAATGTTTACATGATGATTTGTGAAGCACTTGCCCTCTTCAGTTTGCGCAGGAATGCATGACACCTACCATTGTTTTTTTCACATTTTTGTAGTTTAGCTGGTGAAGTTGCTTCAGCAAGCAATTAAATGATGAAAGCAATTTTAAAATAGAATAGAAATGGTGGGAAGTGTGTCCCCAAGGTGTGATGCTCTTGAAATAATGAATTGATTGACAGCTTTAGTAGGTGCTCTGAAAAATGTTCGGCGCGCGCTGTGCGCGCACAATACCTTTTCTCCTCTGGGTGCTAAGCTACCCCTGTCTTTCAAACCTAGTGACGTCCCTGAGAGTGAAACTCTGAACTTTGAAGAAAACTTCAGGGAGTAACAGGAATAAACCTCGCCTGTAGGTTCCTAGGCAAAAATGAACTGAACCCCTTACAAGTGGTCAATTTAAACATGTCCCTCTATACGTTACCAACTTCGGTGACCTCAATGGCACTCCCGTTTATGTAGCCAATCGGACCTTTGTAGTAGGCTCGCTGACCAGCTTCTCTTGCTGCCTTGATCTTTGGCCACACAGCCTCTCTCGCCTCCTTGTCCTCCGGGAGAAGGTGTTCAGCGAACGCGATGCTGAGCTTCGAGCACACTGCAGAGCCTTTTGAGAGGCGCCACAGCTCATCCCTGAAGTGTCGCATTGTGAATTGTATGATGATGTGCCTGTTTTTGTTCTTCTGCTTTTGGCCCAAGCGGTGCACCGAGTCGATGACAAAGTTGATTTTTTCCTTCCATTTTGGAATGATCTGCATGATGATGTGGGACACCTGTTCACGAGTGTCTTCGTTGTCCTTTTCCTTTAGCCCACGTAGTTTCAGATTCCAACAACGCTTATAACGCGCCAACTCCAAAACCCTCTCTCGGAGGTCGGCGTTTTCTTTTGCCAAATTTGTAATCTGTTTTTGAACAGCAACGTTTTCTGCTTTGCACATTTCGATTTCTTTAGCATTAAATTCAACACTTTTAGTTACTTCTGATATCATTGTGGTGTTTTCTTTCAGTTGCAAGTTCATTTCTTTTAGCATGGCATAGAGGTTGTTTACTGCAGCCAGTATGGTAGCATTGGATACCTCGGTTTCAGTATCAACTGTGGACTCACGTATTTTCATTTTCTTCACGTCAACTGCAGGCTTGGTTGGTGTCTCGGGTAAAGGACGGGAGTTCTTCGTGGCTGCAGACTCCATGTCTTCCACAGGTGCAGTCACGTTGCTGCAGTAGTCGTGCAGGGCTAGTGCTGAGGCACCTGCCGCCTCGGTCTTCTCAGACGTGATTTCCATGGTCAGAATGACAGCAAATAGGATAAAAGAGGAAAAAAATATGATGGGCTAAACCTTAAAGCTCAGTGGGTCTAATTTCCGTAACTAGAGGGACTTGTTTTGCTTAGGTTTGGGGCATGAATCACTCCGTGTTCGGAGTGAAGTGTGTGCTTAGTTCGCCATCTTGCCGGACCAGGGATAAGCAAAAGTCTGTAATTCACTGAATTTACAGACATTGTGACCGGATGTGTCGTAAGTTCACAGCATCCTGTTTCGTCTTGTAGACAATAGAGATGGGATTTATGGCTCTTTGATGGGATCCGCATCTTTGTGATCCGTTCTTTGAAAAGAGCCGTTCAAAAGACTGGCTCGTTTGGCTCTTTTTAAATATTTATTCAGTTTTAAGAAGACAGCGTCTAAAGAAGCCAGATCCCTCTGCTTAGACAGTGACATCAATATTTCTGGACATACCTTTTATATAAAGCAACCTAGACTTACATTACTGTAACCCCTAAACGCTCATAAATAACCATTAAAAAACAATGAGGGCTTCAATGAATGTCCATGCAGAACGGCTTTTCTGTAAAAAAAAAAAAAAGAACCCACCCAAGAACATAGTTATCAAGAACGCAAGAATATTTTATAGAAAAACACTTGTTTTACAAAAATATTTAAGTCTGAGATACAAAATAGATACAACTACAATAAATATAACACAAGAACTAGTTATCACACAAGAACATTTTAATAGAAAAAAACAAACTTTCTATATTAAAAATATTGAAATTGTAACAAAAATAGATACAACTAAACAGTCAGATAAATAGATAAAGTTATAACAAGAACACAAGATTATTTTAATAGGAAAAAACAAACTTAATGCAAAAACTATATTATTAGAAAAATAGATACAACTAGACAAACAGATAAATAAATAAAATACACAAAAATAGAACAAACAAAATGACGATAGAATAAATTAAATGAACGTCCGTGCAAAGTAGTTTTCCCACAATATTATCATTAATATCACACAACAACATTATAAACTATATACAAAACAAATTGAACTATTAGGCAAACAGATAAAACTTGAATAAATAAAAGGCAAATGCTGTCTAGCCTACTTCTTGTCCTTGGGCAAAAGCTTTTTCATCTGAAACACAGTACAGAAAAAGAACGACAAAGAACGGCTCCCCCAGCTCGAGACTCGGTTCTCATCGTTCATGCCTAGGAGCCGTTCAAAAGAATCGGTTCGTTCGCGAACGTCACAACACTAGTAGACAGGAGTTCAAAATGCTTATCTGGTTCAAATACGGGATAGGCCACTTGCCCCTGAAATGCTGTTTATCAAAATTTCGCCCGTATCCTCCATTATTCACTCCAGAAAAGTACAAGAGACGCGCGTTTAATAATTACAAACACAGACATGCGCATTCGCACGGGACTTGTATTACCACTGGACGTCTGTGTTTTGCCGAAACGCAGTAGGTAATTCGCGGCGGAATTATTACTTGGCAAATTACGGACATGGCACATTCGCACGGGACTAAGAACTCAGACATTCTCTGCAACACGGGCGATTGCTCTAAGACAACGAGGGACAGTGGCGCCGCCAGGAGTATGGCCGTACGCACTAGGCGTACCTTGGGGAGAGAGAGATTTTTTTTTTAATTATAATTGTTACCTGGATGCTTTGGCAATGCAACATAATTTGAGAGAGAGAGAGAGAGAGAGAGAGAGAGACGCGTGTGTGTGCCGGCGCATTTGTGTGCTTCAGGAGTGGGCGGGGTGTGCGTGACCAAGAAAGCTCATTGGTCAATGCAGATATACTTTTCTTGCACCACTGAGATTCTCTCCAGTTTTGAGAAACAGAGACAGACAATCGTCAGTAGTCAGAGCTTGTGCGAGAATTTATTGAGAAGCGAGTCAAAAATGAGTAAACGAACCCTGAAACAAACGAGCTTGTTTCAGACTTTTACGAAAAAGTCCAAAAGCAGTGATCCAGGGGTGTCCTCTGCTTGCCAGTCCTCTCCAGTATCAGCTAGTAACACGGCACCGGCAGCTTCCACTCCTCCGCAGCCTAGCAGCAGTACGCTGCAGCTGGATGCGAGCTCAGTTCCTTTGAGGGAATTGCCTTCATCTACCTCTGAGTTTGAAACTAGCCATACATCCAGTGAATTTCATATAAGAACACCTACATCTCTCCCATGTCCCTTACGATCAGAAGTAGATGGTTGGTGCGGTAGTGCTGAGCAAGTTCACTAGATTCTAATTGAGGCTATAAAGAGTTTATTGTTTATTGTCGTGTGTAGTTCACATATGTTGTTCAAATATCAGCCTGTGTTCATGGAAGGCTATTGTTCAATTTCAAGTTAAAGTTCTATCGTTGTTTTGTGTATAAGCCTATAGATCGACTCTTCATAGAAACTGCAGCACGCAAGCGGTTTTTTTTTTGGGGGGGGGATTACACCGCTAGCGCGTACCTTACAGTTCAACCCTGCAGGCGCCCCTGAGAGGGAGGATCAGCCTCCTCTAAAAATGCCCTTATAACTTTAATGTGTGCGTGAGTTTTTCCCCCTCAGTGGACTTCAATGGCATTTGGGAGCTCTGTGCTTTTCAATCTCAAAATGCAAGACGGTTATTGGACAAATACTGCGAAAACGCCCGCCCACGGACTCCCAGCCTCACAGTGGGAGGGACATGGCAAAGCTTTCCGCGAGGAGACTGGTGATTGGTGAAAGCGGCCGGATATTTTCTTTGATTGACAGCTCGTTTCAAATATAGACAGGCAGCGGTGAATCTCAGTTCAGTCCCATGCGGATTCGCAAGTGCTGTGGTGTATTGTAAGAGATCAGCTTACAGTTCGATTTCATTCATTACATACGGTTTCTACCAGCTTTTTTAGTTTGTATATATTTTCATTGTAAATAAAGTGTAAATATAGTGTTGTCAAGTTTGCTATCTTAGTTCCAGAAATTTTGTTTATTTGAGTGACTGAACTTGAACTTGAGGGGGCTAGTCAGCTAGCAAGAAAGCTGCGCACGGAGGCCAAGCATTGCTGATTTAATTTTGGCGAAGCCATTTGCCAGTCTTCCTTTCGAGGAAAAAATTAAAATTGAAGAGCAGGGTAGACCAACGCCTCAAACTGACTTGGTGAAAAAGGTAGGGAATAATACTCGTTCCTTTCAGCTCTCCTGGTACGAGAAAGTGAATTGGCTAACAGCAAGTGACCCACATCAACAACAGTAAATAGGCTACTTTAGTAATATGTCATGGATGGACCAAAAATATAGAATCTATTTAAAATGTTTATGCTGAGTATATTATATTGGAATATATATTTTTCTGGATATGAATTAAACACAGCTACAATTTGGAAAACATTTTTAAACAAAAACACAGCCGAGAACATTTCACACTACAGGCCTGGATTAAAAGTGAAGGGTTATCAAAATTGTCAATAAAACATTTCTCAGTCAAAATAAGTAAAATATAGGGAAAGTGTCATTGAATGAAATGTGTGGCCCCCAGCTCTATGTTTGGCTCCCCAAGGTCAGTGCTTGTGCCTATTCCAGAACACTCTGCTGTTACTGCTGAGGTTCCTGACAAAGAGCTGCTTTCAGTAATGATCAATTTTTAAACAACATGCCACAATTTTAAAATATAAAATGTTAAAATATACCCCTCCCCCCCAACACCACCATCATGTATATTGGACAGTAGGCTAATGGGCCAAAAGAACCTGTTATTTCACAGTTTGTGACCCTGCCAACAATCAGCCAGATCAGAGGCAAGAGTATGGGCAAAATTGATGTGTTTTTTCTTTTAAAATCTGGAAATATCGTAACCGACCAGCCTCCCCTGTTTGAAAGACTACCAGCCGCCACTGCTCTGTAATTATTCCGAATTACCAGAGGTCCACAGGTAATACTTATCCCGTGCGAATAGGGCTTTAGTTTGTTTAAATTACAAAAATGAGTACACCCAATGACTGTCTCATATACTGTTTAAGTAATGCAATAAAACTAATCTTTAAAAGTGGAATTTACTCAAACTGTTTGCGTAGAATGAACTTTGGGGTTAACAGTGTAATAGTGTTGCAGTGTTCTGCAAATTTGCAATTTAATATTTCAGATCTTGAGACATGAAAGTGCTATTTTAAAAAATAAAAGGTCAGAAATGTTTTCTTTGTCGTCTATTTAGTTCATTTTATTTCCTCAATAATTTTCCTTGATTGAGAAATCGGTCTGGGCTCTTATGGGTTAATCAGTAGCCTGCATGCTAGTATATGTTCCATTTACAGTCAAACATTTTGATGAACTCCAGGCTCAATGCTGATTAATCAAAAATCTGCGTAGTAGTACAGTCTGAAGACGCTCTCGCACATTCGGTGTCAATTGAACAAAAATGATGGGAGGATAAAGGTTTAATAAGTTTTACAATTTTTGAAGTGAGTGATAAGTTTAGATGTGTTCAATATTTTCTTATCTTCAGACATAATAGTGTAGATGTTTCTTTACCTGCTTGATAGTTTTGACCGGGACTCCAATCTTCCTCAGAAGAGTCATTATTCCTTAAATTAAATTCATTATAGACGTGAACTTAAAATCATTGTTTTATTTTATGGACTCGGTGCCCTGGCTTTTGGCCTTCGTGCCCTCGGCATCAGCAGAGCGTTCGTTTTCCACACTTCGTCGACTGAAATCATACCTCCGATCCACAATGACACAAAAGAGACTGAATGACTTGATGAACTGCCATATTCACCGTGACATTCTGGAACAAACTGACATGACAGCCATCGCAAAGGAGTTCATGCAGGGACTGGCGTAACGCAAGTACTTGGGGCCCCCCTGCAGCTACTAAAAGTGTGCCCCCCAGGCCACCCTGCCACGGCCTCCTCTCTCTCTCCCGCTCACTCTCTCTCTGTATATCTCTCTTTTGATTGCTGAAAAGTGTGAAAAAAGTGCCAGGGCTCAGCCCCTGACAGCCCAGGCCCATTTAAACACGTATAGGACTGCCTAACCCATAGGCCTAGATGTTTTGTTAATTCATTCATATTCAGTACACCAGCACTCTTGCATCCCTCGGATAGGGACCTTCGTATTTGCATGGTCCTTGCCTTATGATGGACCTCTTTACATCATCTTGTATATCAACAGGGAAATTAGCCCTGTCACTAGGGTAAGAGTCAGTCTCAACAGCGCATTCCAGAGCGGAAGGAGGCCCAACAGTCTCGCTGACAGTTCTGCTGCCGAGTCAAGGAGCTCTTCTTCATCGGGCCCCGTAATGGGTTCTCCCTCAATTGAAGAGTCAACGGCACAGACAGAGATATCTTCCTCACCTGACGCTGTACACTCATCTCTCTCATCACCAGCCATCTGATGCACTGTATGTTCGTCGCCCGACGCTGCAGAAGGGCACGCATCTGTGATCTCACCATCAAACTCTCCCTCGTCTGCTGCTAACCCTTTGAGGAGTACGATTGCATATTAGAACTTAACTTTTTGGGTTCTCACGGCGATGTCACAAATGCTCCACAAGATTTTAACACAAAAGTTTAAACCATGGGAGCTGTAAATGTTAGTTAGAGAAATTTCTGGATGGATTGGCTAAAGTCCTTTAGCTATTCCTCAGTCTCAGTGTGGGCAGTGTAGGTCCCTACGGCGTTTTAATTGACAGAAACAACCAGACCTTTTTTTAATTTAAGTGATCTTTCTCTTTGTTTAATTGCCATAAGCTATTGAGCTCTTTGATGCTTGATTGAACAACTTTATACTTAGCTGATGCATAGCTCGTCTACGCATGGCTAATGCACGAGCCTCTGCCTCGTTTTAACTGCACTTGTCCCCCCCCCCCCCCCCCCCCCCCATGGCCCTACCTGTTAGCGCATCTTGAACTGGAGGATAAGGCCTAACTCTCCCAAAAACGGATGAAATTTTGGGCAGTGTGGATGTAAATTCTTCTTTTTTCTTTGCCGCTTTTGAGCACCACTTTTTTCTCTGGTACGCTTCATTGTTGTGTTTATTATTTTCATGTTTCATCGGACTTTTTCCATGCATTGAATCACATCGGGCGACGGGCCCCCCCTAGTGGTCGGCCCCCCTGCCTGGCGGGGGTATACTTTACGCAGGTGCGTGCAGGCCAATGACAGACGCAGGCAGGCCTTTGGGAAGTTAAGGGTAAGTCATTGGTTACTTCTATATTAGCACGGCCGAGTGCACTGCTTCCTCTGTTTTCAGTGTTTCTGTACTGCATTGGTACTGATACAAGCAAGTTGTTTAAGTTGAGTTAGCCTACTACCGAGGTGCTTTTGTTGTGTACTGTTGGCTGTTTTAGCATTTTATTCCGCGCAGTTATGTGCTGGCATATTGTGGGCTAAAGTCATGACCGATGGATTAATCTATGTATAGCCTCCTGTGCTGTTGGCTGTTTTGGCAGTTTATTCTGCGCACTTCTGTGCTGGCATGTTGTGGACTAAAGTCATAACTGATGCTGGGTTATTAGTGTTGGCTGTTTAGGCATTTTATTCTGCGCAGTTATGTGCTGGCATATTGTGGAAACGCACACGCGCGGACACACACGCAGCTCTGACAAAGCTGCAGGCATATTCCCATACTTTCCTCTGACCGAGCACCGCCGAGTGCACTTCTCTGTGTTCAGTGTTTCTCTCTATAGTGCTTTAGTACTGGTACAAGCAAGCAGTTTAAGTTGAGTTACCACCGACCACCGAGGTGCTTTTCTTGTGCATTTTAATCTGCGCGGGTCTGTGCTGGCTGTCATGACTGATAGCATTACGTGCGTGTCCGTGTATAACGTAGCCTATATGCATCATGTCCGACCTAACATTTCGGTGACACCCTCTTGCGATTGTGCCCCCCCTTCTTCAAATGCGTTCCGCGGTCTATTGCCATAACATTAGACAAAAAACAGCCACGCAACGGACTCAAAACAGTTTTTCTCACCCGACCAATCAGCAGTTGCGTGAATATAATAGCCAGTTTGCGTAGCGTGCCGAAAGCGCTCAATAATACAGTATCTGTCTGCAGAGCCAACACCAGTTTTACCGCTCCTCATTCACTGTTCCAGGTTTGATGTCGCATGCGGTGCTTAGGCCAAAAAAAAAAAGTGTGTGTGTTTCCGGTTACGTAGATTTCAAAACTAGGGTCGGTAGGCAGGCTTTTTTTTTTTTGAATTTTTTTTTTCAAGATGGCTGCCATAACCTATATTTAGACAGGAATAATTTCACAAAATATAATGAATTTCTTTGCAGGTCACCTGAGTTACCACCTTCTGATGAATCGGATGCAGCATGAGACACCTTTTAACATGAATGTTTCTGTAAATATAACAACTCAATACACCATGAGAGAGAGAGAGCAGCCCCGCCCCTCTCTGCTCCCTGAGTGCAGCTCGTCGCCTTGGTAACGGTGCAGGGAAAAGACACAATATAACAAGCAAAGAGCGCTTTTTCTCAGAGTTCCCTCTCCTCGAACAACGCTGATTTACACGGAAACAAAAGGAGCTATTCACAAAATTCTTTCACATTGAGTGCTACAAGGCTCCCATGAACACATTAATGTAATTTTTTTGTCCCTAGTGTAAAAAATGTGGACACTAGAGCGAGTTAAAACAAGTGACTTTTCTGATTTTGCAGTAAAAGCGCTGCCGCGTTTATAATGCGAGTCTATGGGAGAGCGCGGCTGTCCTCTCCTCACGTTCAGACTTCTCATTCAAAAACTGTAAATCCTATCGCTCAGGTAGACACTTGTCTTGATTCACACAATGTGTGACTACAACTTTTGAGAAAATTGTGTGTGTAGAGTGAAAATTGTGGCTGAGAAAACAGTTTAAATGAGAAAGTTAGAGCTTGGCGGCACAGCGGTGTAGTGGTTAGCGCTGTCGCCTCACAGCAAGAAGGTCCGGGTTCGAGCCCCGTGGCCGGCGAGGGCCTTTCTGTGTGGAGTTTGCATGTTCTCCCCGTGTCCGCGTGGGTTTCCTCCGGGTGCTCCGGTTTCCCCCACAGTCCAAAGACATGCAGGTTAGGTTAACTGGTGACTCTAAATTGAGCGTAGGTGTGAATGTGAGTGTGAATGGTTGTCTGTGTCTATGTGTCAGCCCTGTGATGACCTGGCGACTTGTCCAGGGTGTACCCCGCCTTTCACCCGTAGTCAGCTGGGATAGGCTCCAGCTCGCCTGCGACCCTGTAGAACAGGATAAAGCGGCTAGAGATAATGAGATGAGAAGTTAGAGCTTTTTTTTTTTTCAAGCTGCCTCCACTCAACTCCTGAGCGCCACTGGTGTGTAACGCAATAGACACCCATTATAAAGCCGGAATTTCTCCAGGTGTGCTCATGGTGTTTGATCTGTGACTGATCAAAAAGTATAGAACCTAGCAAAAAAGTTGAATGCCAGATCCACACAGGAGAATCATGTCTCTAGGTGAAAGACAAAATAAGTGTTATCTCTGCTTCTGTTCCCTCCGACGGCCCCGACACACTACTGCCTCCGCCGAGTGCGCGCGCACACCGCATGTCGGGGCCGCGGATGAGTTACTCTCCCTGATCAACGAAGTCTGCAGGGAATTTGGGGTTATTATCGGTACAAACAGCGCGAATCA
This sequence comes from Neoarius graeffei, assembly GCF_027579695.1. Lineage (NCBI taxonomy): Eukaryota > Metazoa > Chordata > Actinopteri > Siluriformes > Ariidae > Neoarius > Neoarius graeffei. Next base: position 664,688 of record NC_083596.1, on the reverse strand, counting down.
CAACTTAAATGAGTGCGGTTCAGTTTGACATTGTCAGTCTGTTAGATAAACATTTAATTTTATTAAAATCGAAAATTAATATTTAGAGCCTGTGGGCTACAAAAATAAGTCATTAAAGTAGCCGGCTGGACTTAATTGTGTAGTCGGCTGTATGGCGGCAGCCGGCGCTTGTGGAAAGCCCTGATTTTCCCAGTGAGTGACAAAAACTTCCAGTTCACGTGGTTGGGTTATATGTAAAAGTCGCGACTGGGAAAAAAACAAACAAAAAAAAGTTTAGGGTCGGGCGGTATGGATTAGGGTCGGTTGGGTAACCGGAAACACACTTTTTTTTTCTTGGCCTTACTGTGCCTAGCTCTGCGGCTCTGCACACAGACCCTTCTCAAAGCGCTTGCGATGCCATCGTTCAAACAGTTGTCCCAGGTGCCATGCCCTAAAAGATTGTGTTAGAGATTTAAAGGCATTTCAAATCGAATGAATGTTCAATAATTGTTGTACAGTAATGTTATTTGGCCATTAAGTGTTTGTTGTATGTGTAGTCTATTGCATCATTTTCAAATTTTATGCATTACACCTGATGTAATGCATGATGCAAACAAGTTTTGTACACGAGTTTGAATAATTAAAGACATTAAAAGCAGGAACTGCCCCGTCTTATTTGAATGCTATACTAAAGAGGTCCTTCCATCGGCGTCGCCAGGGGTATTTTACTGGGGCACGTGCCCCAGTATAGATCTGTAGTGCCCCAGTAAAAAAAATCCAGTGACGAAACGCTCTGAATTTTAAACTTGGGAATAGCTGCAATTTAATTAATTCATAACGTGGGGTAGGCTAACCGATGCGCGAAGAAGACCATCTACAATGCTTTTACATTGGTAGTTTTGGCTGGCCTCGCGCACACTAAGCAATGTGAAAAAAGTGTGCGCGTGACATGAGTAACATCTTGGTTGCTATGGGGACTGCAGACTCCAGCAGCCCTCAGATGCAATGAAATTCAGAGCAGGGGAAACCATCTCTCCGTGTTTTTCAGCTGTTTACAGGTTAGTAGACAGTAATTCCACTGTCATTTTTGTAACACACACACACACACACACACACACACACAGTGGTGCTTTTAGAGGCTTTTGGATTGTGTTTAGAGATGTTCAATGCTGAAAATGCGTGTGCTTACAAAGATATGTTTGGTGATTTAAAAGGTATCAAGTGTGAATACTGTTGGCCATTAAGTACTCTTGGTTGAGTTTAAAAACTCGGCGGTGTTGTATTGTATGTTAATATGTTCTTTTACAATATTACCAACAGTATAAGTATTACATTGCTATTATCACAAATGTTGCAAATATTCATACTGTTATTATTAAATGATTGACCTGGATTCAGTGTCCTCGTAATCATTTTGAGTTTTACAGCTCTAGTGACTAGTTTTAAGCAGGCCGTTTCTAAATATAAATATCAATATATAAATATATATTACATAAAATATAATATATATTACATAAAATGTAATATATATTATATAAAAAATATAAATATAAATATAAATATAGTGCAAAATTTTTAGCTCGTGCGCTTCGCGCGCTCGCATACATTTCCTGTGCCCCTTTTGTGCCCCAGTATGGTCTTGGGTCTAGTGACGCCCCTGGGTCCTTCCAGGATGCTGCGCTTCTCCAACATGAACTGATTAGCCATGCCTCCTGCTCACACAAAGCGACCCCAGTCCAAACTGTTATGCATGATGGTGTATGATCTAGACACTGTGTATGACTTCTTGGGCTATGTGAAGTTTTTGGTTTTGTTTATATCAGTGTATACCAGTGTAGGCAGCAATACTGACATCTCTGTTATAGAACAGTATCCTGTTACCTAGAATTATCACTCAATACTTTTTGCCTTCACTTACTGAATAATTACATAGCCCTGGCAGTAACAACACCAAAACCCAACATGATAGATCTCTGCATGAAATGCAGAACTTGGCTGGAGTCAACTGGATTTATAGGCTTTGTGCTGTCCTCCCTTTCATTTGCACCCATGGACCATGGGCATGGCCGTAAACTACCATTGAGGACACTGAGGTCATGTCTTCGGTATTTTTTTCAGAAATTAAAAATTGGTCTACGCTGAATTCGAGCAGTGATCAATGTAAAACGCAGCGTCCACATCCACATGTCATCTGTATTTCCCCCCAATAAAATTCACATTAGTCTAATGTCATGTGAAATCTCTCAGCCTCTCTCTCTATCGCTGCCGTGTCTAACGCAGCGTCACGTGACGCAGCCTAGACTAGTGTCGGCCGGGGAAGTTGGGTTTAGGATAAAACAGGCCGGGTGTAGACTACACTCTATCACATATCACCTAACCTAACGTAGGCTAATAGTCACATCGCATTATAGAGCTTTACTCGAGTGCAAAATGAAAACGTTGCAACAAACTAAATTACGGTTTGGACAGCCAACAGAAGAGCAGGGAAAGAGAAGGAGGGAAGGGGAGAAAATCTTGTCAGTGCAGTGGCAGACCGTTCAGCGGCGTCATGCCAACTTTCCAAGGGGAAACGTTTCATTGTCATTGCCTATTACAGTTTAGTTAGCATTTCGAGAAACATTCAAAACTACGTTGTCACAGGCCGCCCTGTGCAGGGCTGAGTAAACGGGCTGGTTCGAGTAACTCTCTCTCTTTCTCTCATAACTCTCTCTTTCTCTCTCACTCACTCACACAGACACACACACACAAATAATACACTGTCACACTCTAATACACAGTCTTCACACAGAACTAATAGCTCTACATTCTAATGTAATTTAAGATAATGAAATGTAAATAATGCCAATACTTCAGGTAGCTGAGCGGCCCGTGTATCATCCGATCATTCAAGTATTCCATTCAATCTGAAAAACGAAAAAACAAAAAAACCCTCAATATTTCGTTTTCCTGTTTTTCCTGTATGACCAAAAAATGAGGGATTGGTGTTTGTTTTCCTTTTTCCAACTCAAAACAGAACAAATAATAAACAGGGAAACCAAAACGAAATAACTAATTTACGATTATACGAGCAACTTAACTTTCATTTTAGATAAAACTAAATTCATTTGTATTCATGTCAGTCTCAAGAATTAGTTCTTATTCATACATTATAATTTTTTGCGCTCATTCAGGCTCCTTTTACTGGAAGCAAAACTCTAGGAAGATCATGGCTGTCACGAGTCTGACTTTCAAGCTGTCCAGCAAAAGAAGCGGAGAATCTCGTAAGTTGGAGTGCCAGTGACTTGTTACTCCTCCTCATATTTTCCTCCTGACATGAATCATCGTAAAATGCTAAGCATGTCCTCTAATAAAAAGCAAAGTTGGTCTGACACAGTATGTTGAAAGCGACAAAATGAATGCCATGTTGTTATTATCATTATTTATTATTACTATTATATTGCGATAATAATAATTGAGATCATCAGCTTAACATTAACAGCTTAATATATTAAATGAATAGGATGTATGAATAAATTACTTGATATATACATGCAATTTTTCTGTTTCATAGATGCAGAGATGATGGACTGTCGCTGAGGATCATGGGAAGGCTAATGTAGCGTGGGGAATAGAGAAAATCAATAATTGTAAATTAGAGTTATTATTTCGTTTTGGTTTCCCTGTTTATTATTTGTTCTGTTTTGAGTTGAAAAAGGAAAAAACATCAATCCCTCATTTTTTGGTCATATAGAAAAACGAAATAGAGTTTTTGCTTTTTCGTTTTCCAGATTGAATGGAATACTTGAATGATCGGATGATACACAGACCCGAGCAATACACTCAGTTCAGTTTTGACTTTTATGTCAGACAAAACTCCACAGTTTTAGGATTGTTGAAGTGTTATGAGCCAAAATTACATTACAGGCAATGGTGAGAACACTGTTTCAGAGAATGCATGCAAATGGATCTCAATTCAAGACAGCCAGATAGACTGATGCCTTTACATTACTGCTCAGAATGTCTCTCCACATACAGACACACACAAATAACACAAACTGTCACTCTCTCTCTCTCTCTCTCTCTCTCTCTCTCTCTCTCTCTCTCTCACACTTATAAGGTGTAATACTAAAGCTTACAATTCAGCAGTTCACACCCTTTCTGTCATGTGTATGCTGCAAATGTGGCCTTATTAGGGCAGAAAAAGACGCGTTGACTAAATTTGACCTTAAGCAGAAGAGCAATTACTGACTACGCCACCAGGGGACTTTCACCCCAGGAATATCAACCAGAAAACACTTCACAATGTTGACACGCAAGGTTCATTTGACTAAAGACACCAGAGACCAAAGTTATGAAAACACAAAAAGGTTATTTTATTTTGTTATGATGTTTACAAAAATAAAAGTTTTCCTTTACTTCACAATCACTTTCATTCACACTCCAAAGGACTGACTGACCTGTATGTGGGGTAAGGGAAAAATCAATATTAACAGGGCTGAGGCCTACCAGCAGGGGGCAAGATACCAGGAGACGGAGGAGGGATCCAAGGAGGCACACCATGCAAGCCCACGTGTCACACTCACTACAAACCAAGTCGAAATAAATCAAACACGGCAAAAGGAGAATTCCACACAGGCACACGTGAACACACACGGAAAATAGGAAAACACCACCACCTAAGGGATCAGCTGCCACCCCGCCTTGGGCACACAGTACCTGAAAAGTAAATAAACAGAAGAGGTATGAGAAGAGAAAATCAAACAAAAAAATAACATATATTTTAACAATATATAACAAATATATATATACACACACTACCATTCAAAAGTTTGGGGTCACTTTGAAATGTCCTTATTTTTGAAAGAAAAGCACTGTTCTTTTCAATGAAGATCACTTTAAACTAATCAGAAATCCACTCTATACATTGCTAATGTGTGGTTTTTGGTGCAATATCTCCATAGGTGTATAGAGGCCCATTTCCAGCAACTCTCACTCCAGTGTTCTAATGGTACAATGTGTTTGCTCATTGCCTCAGAAGGCTAATGGATGATTAGAAAACCCTTGTACAATCATGTTAGCACAGCTGAAAACAGTTGAGCTCTTTAGAGAAGCTATAAAACTGACCTTCCTTTGAGCAGATTGAGTTTCTGGAGCATCACATTTGTGGGGTCGATTAAATGCTCAAAATGGCCAGAAAAATGTCTTGACTATATTTTCTATTCATTTTACAACTTATGGTGGGAAATAAAAGTGTGACTTTTCATGGAAAACACAAAATTGTCTGGGTGACCCCAAACTTTTGAACGGTAGTGTGTATACATGTTATTTCACCTCCCTCACTGCCATCACCAGGAACTACCTGCAGGCCAGGACAATGATAACATTTTAACATAGCCTATGGAAATCCAAAGTTTACACATTATCATCACGCACAGAAATTGCAAAACTAGTTTTAAAACCGCTAAGTTCTAACTGTTAACCATAGCGAGAGGCTGGGCTACGTGTGTGTGTGTAAAGTGTAAACCAGTGCATGTGTGTTGCGTGAGCGGCAGTCAGTCAACAACTCTTCGCAAAGTTTCCTTATGAAACAATATGCTCGCTGAAATTATGGCAGGGAACGCCAGATTAAACATTAAAACTGCCTTCTGAGCACTGTATCTACAGGCTGCCACCGAAAGAAGGAGGCTACCAGAAAGGCATCTCTACTCCGTACGATTTTACTTTCACTATGACATTACTTTGAACAGACGATCAAAAAATTGCAAGGTGATATGATAAAGTAAGGCACAGTTTACTTAGTCTTTTTTTTTTAAACGATGCAATCGTTTTCTGCCTTTTGGCACCCTTCATCATGCCGTGTTGGGGTCCTGAACTAGGAGGCGCTGTCCCTGATATGCCTGTCAAACTTGTGGGTAACCATAGCAACCAAGCTCGAGCTCGCAACCCGTGCAGTCTGTGCAGTTGCCCCTATGTCTGTACTGCTGTGCACCTCAATAAACCGAATGGTAATTAGTCTTTTGATTTTTCCGTGAGGTTTGCCTTATGCAAAGAAAGACAGCATAGACGTTTTTTCCTCCCTATAAGTGGGGGGGACCGAACGAGGTGAATTTAAATCTGGGTGGGATGAATCCCCCCCCCCGTCCCCCCCTCTATCTGCGCCCGTGCTATGACGTCCTCCACAATTACAACATTTAGGAGTAGTTCCTTCTACACACTCTCCATAATCATGAGCCCCACCACATTTTGCACATCTTTTCTCCCCTTTACACATTTTAGCAACATGACCAAATTTTTGACACTTGAAACATCTCATTGGCTTGTGGATGAATTCTCTCACACTGTATCTCATGAATCCAAAATAAAGCTCTGTAGGCATCTCTTTAGTACTAAATTGAATTAAAATCGACTCAGTTTCCGCTTTTTCAAATCTCCTAGTTAACCGCTTTGCACTCTGAACAGCGTCACACCTTTCTTTTAGATGCCAAACTAGCTCCATGATCTCCACTGACAAAGGAATCCCATAAATCACACCTTTACTCCCTTGATCACCAACTCTAGCCACCTTCACTACCTTTGCTTTTCCAATAGCTTGCAACTTTTCAGCCCTCCCAGCTTGCTCTTCAGACATACATCCTAGTAATAGATTGCCATCATTTAGAATCCTAGCATATTTAACCTCTCCAACCTGATTCTTAATTATTTTTGTCAGCTTTATTGGATCCATGTTTTTAACTCCACCATCTTCAAACCTCACAACAACATTCCATCTCTCCTCAGACCCTTTAACTCTCAGTCGTTTAGCTTTATGCATTTTCCTTAATTGCCAACTACTACCATCCCCATCTAAATCATCCATGCTCCCGCAAATTTTAGTGTTGCCACCTGTCCCGGTTTTTCCTGATTGTCCCGGATTTTCATGGTCTGTCCCGGAAAAAAAAAAAAAAATCCGGGACACTGAATGTCCCGGTTTTTTGTACATAATGGGCAAAATGTGTATTTCAACTTGCGAGCCAGCTGAGAACCAGTTTGCTTTTCCGAGCTCGCCATGCTAAGCGGAGTCACGTCATTACGTCGCTGAATACGTCATTACGTCGCTGTATACGTCCGTTACGGCGCTACGTTTGCATAAACCTTGGCGCGAATATCAAAGCAAAAACACGGAAGAAGCAATAACAACAACAACAATAATAATAATAATGGATGACTTCGCGTTTGTACAGCTGCGGCTTCTCGCCGCTTAAAAATGGCGATCTTTCGCGGCCTTGTTATTGTTGTCGGTCTTAACAACTCCGCCCCCCCGCTGACGTAAGCGGTTCTTTCCTCTGGCCCAGCAGAGAGTTGGTGCTAGCCTGGAACCGGTTTTTCTGGCCCAGAGCCAGTTCTTTGTCAGTGGAAACAGAAAACCCGGTTCCAAACTAAGCACTGGCCCCGAACCAGCCCTGGAACTGCTTTGGTGGAAAAGGGGCAATGGAGGATGCTTGGACTGATAAAAGAAACAGACTCTCTGTTGCAATGGTGAAGGCTGAGCTTCAAGTCAGGCTAAACTTTAAGGCTGAACCCTGACAAGTGCCAAATCTGTGCGCCAGAGGTCAGCTACTTTGGCCATACGCTATCATGTGAAGGAGTCAAGCTGGACCCAGCAAAGGTGAAGGCGATAAGAGAAATGCAGCCACCCACAAACAGAGAGGAGTTAGAAACCATCCTTGGAATGGCCAACTACTTGGCCAGGTTTGCACCACGCCTCTCTGAGGTAAATGCACCATTGCGTCAACTGTTAAAGCAGGACAGCGAGTTCCTATGGGACAAAAACCACGACAAAACATTCATGCAGATGAAGGAACTAATAACACATCACCCCGTGCTAGCGTACTTTGATCCTCATAAAGAACTGAGGCTCCAGGTAGATGCTTCAAAATGTCGCGTCGGTGCGGTCATGCTCCAAGAGGAAAAGCCCATAGCCTATGCTTCCAAGTCACTCAACAGTACCGAAGTGAACTATGCTCAGATAGAAAAGGAACTGTATGCAGTGTTATTCGGCTGCAAGCGCTTTCATGAATATATGTATGGACAGCGGGTGATTGTAGAGTCTGACCATAAACCGCTAGAAGCAATCCTCCAAAAACCACTGGCTGCAGCACCACCGTGGTTACAGAGGATGATACTACAGCTCCAGAAATACGACATCCACATCACCCACCACCCCGGTAAGGACATTCCAGTCACTGACACGTTGTCTCAGAAGTCCATTGAGCACCACGACCGCAGCCTCATGGAGAGCATGGAAGCACAGGTACACACACTCATGAGTACTGTTCCAGTGAGTGACAGCAAGCTACTGGAGATCAAGGACGCGACAGCACAGGATCCACAGCTCACTGCGCTCAAAAGAGCCACACAGAATGGATGGCCTGACCACAGGAAGAAATGCCCGCCCAGCATCCAGGAATATTGGAATCACCGATATGAGATTTCTAAGATGGAAGGCATACTTTTCAAAGGTGAGAAGATAATAGCCCCTCTGAGCCTCAGAGGAAACATGATCCAACGCATACACACAGGACACATGGGCGTGGAAAAAAGCAAACACAGAGCGAGAGACCTCCTGTTCTGGCCTGGGATGGGCAAACAGATTGAAACAACAGTGGGACAGTGCAGTATATGCCAAGAAAGACGTGGTGCCAACCCTAGAGAACCCCTGCTGTCACACGACATACCCGAGAGACCACGGAAAGTAGTAGATACAGACCTCTTCACATGGAACACTCAAGCATTCATCATCATTGTAGATTATTACAGTAGATTCTTCAAAATGGCGAGGCTTACCAGCTACACCTCATCTGCGGTAATCTCCGAACTCAAATCCGCATTTGCTCATCACGGCATTGCAGAGACAGTCATCAGCGACAACGGACTGTGCTACAGCTCTGAGGAGTTCCGCCGCTTTGCCAACACGTGGGGTTTCACCCACACCACCACCAGTCCACGTTACCCCCAGAGCAACGGCCTCGCCAAAAAGACTGTCCAGACGGCAAAGCAATGTGCTTTACAGAGGAAATGCAAAAGCTGGAAACAGAGACCCCTACCTCGCTCTGCTGGAGCACAGGAACACTCCAGTGGACAACCTCCGATCACCTGCCCAGCTTCTGATGAGCCGACGACTATGCTCCGTCCTCCCAGTGACCAGCAGGCAACTACAGCCACAGGTTGTACCCCGGAAAGCCGTCCAAGATCGGCGAAAGGCATGCCAACACCGTCAACAAGTGTACTTCAACAGAGGTACCAAGGCACTGCCTCACTTACCTGTTGGCGCACCTGTCCGCTTCCGTCAGGATGACGGATCATGGAGACCTGCGACGGTAACACAACATGCACACACACATAGGAGCTACCACGTGCAGACAGGAGATGGACAGACTCTGCGGCGCAACCGCTGGCACCTCCGTGAAAGCAGAGATGCCCCAGACACCAGGGACACACAACACGCAGACATGGACACGCAACACGCAGACATAGACACGCAACATGCAGACATGCAACACACAGACATGCACACCAACAACACACAACCCCCACACCCTGCACCTACCAACCACCCGAGACCCGCAGACCAACATCACCCTGGTTACACAACAAGGTCTGGCCGCATTTCCAGGCCAAGGCAAGTTCTCGACCTGTAATGTAAAGGGTGTAGGCGGATCGCTGTCCAAACAAAAAAAGAAAAAAAAATCTACTTACCTGTCACTTGATTCACCTGTTACTTGAAAATGCATTAACTTACCTGTTGTTTATTGTTGTTTGACTTACCTGTTACCTAAAAGAAAAAAAGATAATGAGTTCACTACCTGAGTCCACTTACATGTGACCTGAATCTTACAAGAAATTTACACTTTTCTTCCTACTTAGAATGCTACTGAATTCATTGCGCTTACCTTATCTCTGCTGCCTGTACTTGTTTACATTTAGCAATGACACTAATGACCAGAGAATGTACTTTTCAGATTCCTTACAAGTGCCTTAAGCACACGTTCATGAAGTTAATGAATGGAATGCAACTTTCTCTTTAGTGCCCCAAGCACAACTGTTGTGTTAACCAATTGAATGTCATATATCCTAAGTGTTTTAAACACAAGTGTTCTGTTCATGAAATGAATATTTTGTGTTTATGTGATGCCATTTTTCTCTTAAGAAGGGAGCTGTAACATCCTGACTGTATGTCCTGAAAGGGACACCGTAGCCCCTGGGCATTATCCCAGTGCTCCCGCGAGATTTGTATGTTATCTTCTAAATGGTGGAATAAACGACCAGTCAGTTATGTCCAGTGTGCGTCCCAGTATTCTTATATAAGTTAGTTTAGCCAGTGTGCAAACAGGGAAACATTACAGCCAATAGTCTGGACTTTTGCAGCTCATGAGTAGCTTACAAGTGCTTTCAATCTTTAACATGATTACATGCCGTTTTTGTAGCAAAACACTGCTGACATTGAGATATATAGGGAGTAGTGAGTAGTGAACGAGTGAGAGATTTCGGACACAGGGAACGTCGGCGGATGTTGGTCACTTTGATTTCCGCTGTACGTTTTACTTCCGTCCTACGATGTCTCACACAAGTCTCAACAAATCTCATTTACAGCCATTGCTTTGATATATGGACTGATCTATTACAGAGCAGATTTCAAACACTCAGAACTAAAAAATTGCCTTCAGTTCCTCTTTAACACGTGCAGTAGTGATTGGCTGAGAGCATGAATCAGATCACCTCTCAGCCAATCACAGCACATCTAAGATAAGGATACGGAAATTCCTGGAATTATCCAAATCAGTGTAAACAATGACACGTGAAACTCTCCGAATGCTGAAAATATGCTTATTCGATCAATACACGGGCAAAACTCAGGCGGTCTGTATTTGTACGTAATTATGCTTCAAATCCGTAGCTGCTACGCCCAAATCATGTACATTGGCATCTTTGCTTTAGTGGGACTAACAGCACATGGCAGGACTCGGGGACGTTTCTGCTCCCGGAAGTGTAGCTCGATGGATGTTTTTTGTTTTCTGCACCACTCTATAAGTGGAAACTCTCGAGGCTCTACCCAGGAGAGCGTCGGTTTACGGAACCGACCTGTCGAGCAGACTTTTTCCTTATTCTGATGTCTGATGCGAACATTAAGTCCAGGTGTACAGGTGTTCCTAATAATGTGGATGCTCAGTGCACAGTAATACAGTGTAGAAAAATATCCAGGATGATGTTTAATACGTATAAGATTTCGCAAATAGTGTCGCAGAGAATTTATTAGTCTATTTAAGTCAGGAATAATGATAATAACAGCTTAAGCAGATGTCAAGAGATCCATATAGCATGGAAGTTTTATTTTCGGGATTGAATTTTATTTTTGCTCGTCTGTGCATGTGAGTGTGTGAGGGTGTGAGTGTGTGTGTGTAAGTGAACACACACACACACATTTACACACAGTACCAGGCCTGAGTGGGTACTGATGGATGGGATAAAGCACACACCCTCACACACTCACATGCACAGACGAGCAAAAATAAAATCCAATCCCGAAAATAAAACTTCCATGCTATATGGATCTCTTGACATCTGCTTAAGCTGTTATTATCTCCCTATCTGTGCCCTGAAAAGTGTCAGGAGCCCAACCATTCGTTTCACTTACATTTGAGTGTGATTCCTTCTTTTTTAGGGCGATCCTGCTTTACTTCCACACGGTTTATGCTCAGTGTTGACAGAACCATTGTTCAAGAGAACATCCCCTCCTTTGTGTCGTCAATATGTATGATGTTTGGAAGCCACTACAGCTTCAGCATCCATTATCCATCCGAGCTGGCATCCACCCTAGAGTTCCTGCAGAGGTGTGTTATTTTGGATTGTTCAGCCAACATTTTCTCTGTATTGAACTGTAACAACAACAAAAAAGTAAAAAAGTTGCTTGATGTGGTATTTTATTGTTGTTGTTTTGGAAGTTACGTTATCATTAATACATTTTGTCTGTTTTTCTTCTGTTTCCCAAGGTGCTTTTTCTCCATAAATCCTGAGAAGGGGACAAAAGTAGAGAAGTCCAGTACCTCCTGTCTACACGTGAACCCCAGAGTCCTCACCTTGATCCAAGACCTTTCAGATCATGAGTGGCGGGACATCTGAATATGGACTCAAGTAAGCCGTGGTTTGTGGTGATGTCCTAGTCACAGATAAAACTTTTCTGTGGGTGGGTTAGTTCTTTAAACTTTAACAGTAAACATTACAGATGAAAATCTTTGTTTGAAGTTGTGAGTTTGATTGTGTTTGTGAGTGTGCATGTAAGTCTGTGTCTGTGAGTCTTAGTGCATCTGTGAGTCAGTCTGTCGGTGTCTGTGTGTTTGTGAGTCTCAGTGTGTCTGTAAGTCTGTGTATTTTATCATTCATATATTTGTCTGTTTATCTTCTGTTTCCCAAGATATATCTGTGAAGATACTCAGTCATCCAGGTACATAGCAATCTGTGGTTGGTAGAAGAGAGCAACTGGACTTGCTTGAAAAGTCTTGAAGACGTTTCGCCTCTCATCTGAAAGGCATCCTCAGTTCTGTCTGTCTAATAGGGAGTATCCAGTATTTATCCTCTCATGGATCATCATAGAATCCGAATCAGAATGCTGACGGCTGCATTGTAGGTGGCTGATAGATGTCTTAGACCCCCACCTCTGTTCAGTGATGGTCGTTCCAGGTTGACAAAAATGAACGATCCTCTCGTTTTATGTGTCACAGTTTTCTTGAGGTGGCTTAGTTCTTTTGTTTTAACAGTAAACATTACAAATGAAGGGCGGCACGGTGGTGTAGTGGTTAGCGCTGTCGCCTCACAGCAAGAAGGTCCTGGGTTCGAGCCCCGGGGCCGGCGAGGGCCTTTCTGTGCGGAGTTTGCATGTTCTCCCCGTGTCCGCGTGGGTTTCCTCCGGGTGCTCCGGTTTCCCCCACAGTCCAAAGACATGCAGGTTAGGTTAACTGGTGACTCTAAATTGACAGTAGGTGTGAATGTGAGTGTGAATGGTTGTCTGTGTCTATGTGTCGGCCCTGTGATGACCTGGCGACTTGTCCAGGGTGTACCCCGCCTTTCGCCCGTAGTCAGCTGGGATAGGCTCCAGCTTGCCTGCGACCCTGTAGAAGGATAAAGCGGCTAGAGATAATGTGATGTGTGTGTGATTACAAATGAAAATCTTTGTTTGACATTGTGTCAGAGTTTGTGTTGGTGTGTTTGCCTGTGAGTCTGTTTGTGAGTCTTGGTGTGTCTGTGAGTCTGTCTATATTTACTACTCATTAAAGGCCCGGTCCCACTGGCCGATGGACACAAAACGTATGCAAAAAGGACACAGCGGACGAGCAAAATTTCGGGGGTGGCTCTATCCGTTTTCATCCGCTCCACAAATGGACAAAATTTGCGAAAACAGAACGGAAAAGAACGGACGTGGGTAGTATATAGCGGGGATGTTAAACGCATGTTCATAGGAAGCCTAGCGGATGAAAGCGGATGGAAGTGGATGACAGCTCCGAAGGGGTTACCGGTGATAACTGAGAAGCGGACGCATAGCAGAAAGAGCGGATGCATAGCGGATGAAGGGGATGCATCACGTACGCCTAACGGAAACAAAGGGCATGTTGCGCGGATGTATATCGGATGCAGACCGATTGTCCGCTAGGTGTCCTTCTACATACTCTAGACATACTCCAGACATCCTAAATATACGAGATACATCCCAGATATAAACGCTTTGTCCGTTTTGAATACTTTATATACGAGATGCATACACTTACATCCTTTCTATTTCCGTGCTACTAACGATGAATAGACGTTTCATGTACCTTATCTTTCCTCCCTCTTTCCGTTTTCAGCTGCAGCGGATGTGAGTTGCGAGGATGCCCAGAGGATGCAGAGAGGATACAGCAGACGTTTAACGGATGATAACGGACGTAGAACGTTTGTTGCTCGTATATGTCGCGGATTTACATCGTACACAGCGGAAAGTTCATCCGTTCTAAAAGTTTTGTGCAGCTCAAAACTTTTTGCGCGGATGAAATCACAGTGGACGGATGCTCGATGGATAGAGCGTATGAAGCACGTATGCAATGAGTACACAACGGATGCATAGCGTTTTCCAACGGATGGCAAAGATTTTTTTACGTTTTACATCCTCTTTGCATCCATAAGTGCAGTGGGACCGGGCCTTTAATGAAGACATTCCTTAAAGAATTCAATGATAGCATGTAGATATTAATTTCACTACAAAACATTGCTATTAATACTACAAAATATCTCATCTCATCTCATTATCTGTAGCCGCTTTATCCTGTCCGACAGAATCACAGGCGAGCTGGAGCCTATCCCAGCTGACTACGGGTGAAAGGCGGGGTTCACCCTGGACAAGTCGCCAGGTCATCACAGGGCTGACACATAGACACAGACAACCATTCACACTCACATTCACACCTACGCTCAATTTAGAGTCACCAGTTAACCTAACCTGCATGTCTTTGGACTGTGGGGGAAACCGGAGCACCCGGAGGAAACCCACGCGGACACGGGGAGAACATGCAAACTCCACACAGAAAGGCCCTCGCTGGCCACGGGGCTCGAACCCGGACCTTCTTGCTGTGAGGTGACAGCGCTAACCACTACACCACCGTGCCGCCCCACTAAACACCTGTAAGGTAATATTGAAGGAGAAGCAGCTGAGCTTTGGCAGGATGTGGTTTGAACGTGAGTAAACAGAGCTCAGCTACTGTCCCAATTAAACCATGATTATTGACTCCTGTCTAAAAGCCTATGGCAACCAATGCTGTTTGCACTTGCCCTTGTGTACACGTTATTTTATCCTGGTTCATGTTTAGCTGATCTCAACGCTGCCAACTGCCACCAGGAAGAGTGGAATAGAGGAGGAGGAAGAGGTTCTGCAGCCAACTGTCTAACCTACTCAGTGTGCTGCACTGAAATGTGAAAAAGGAGAACGTGTATGTGCTTGTTGAACATCTCATTACAAAACCATGAGCATTAATAAGGAGCTGTTTTCCACCTAAGAGCCTCCACCCTTCTGGGGAGGCTTTACACTGATTTTGGAGCATTGCTGTGTGTATATACACTGTAAAAAGAATCATTTTCAAATTGTAAACTGGAATTGGGATTCAAAGTTGAATGAATAGCTAAATATTCCTTCCGAATGTTGAGGTAACACTTAAAAAATGAGTTGAGTGATATTTTTTCCTTCTCTCATCTGAAGTTCAAGTGATATGAGAAAGAGAGTTGAGCTAAATTAGATTCTTAATTTCTTGTTGAAAGCGTTTTGTCACCACACGTGCGCACTTCTTCCTCCTTTGCAATGGCTGACAGACTGTCTGTGATGACTCCATTTTGTGATGAGACACTTAAAGGAAGACTGACTGCCAACATACCTCTGTGCAACTTTAGCTAAAGTTTATTGATAGAGATTGATTGGAAGAAAAATATATAGATATTTAGGCACTGTATGAACCATTTCACTTTACATCATTATATAGTTACAATCGAATGTCAAACTTGATGTCAAATAGTTGTTTGGTTACATCTGTAACATCCACGTGTGTTTGCACATATAGTGCCACTAGTTCTAATCCCCATGCACCTGTTCCTGATTAGAGCTCAATCACAGCGCAGACATTTATATGAGGACTCTGAGTAACACACACACACACTTTGTGACAGCCTTGTATTTTGTGTCGCTTTTGTGGTTTTGACCCTGTTTGTGTTTTTGGACTGTGAGTATTGTATCCCTCTGATATCCTGTCTGTGTCTCACTCCACCACTGCCTGGTTTTGTCTCTGTTTTGGATCTGTTTGCTGCGTGTTTTCAGTAAAACTCTTCCTGCGATTACATCCATCTATCGCCCTTACACGACACAAACTGTCAACTGTCCAACAAGCGAGTGGACTAATAAAACTGTTTTAACTCGTTTTATATGAAACTGTAATGAATATTTTCTGTAAAATGTGTTCATAAATAGTTCCACATAATTTTTTTAAAAAGCAAATTAAAGACAAGCGCTGGATAAAAACCCATCTGTCTTGTGTAAATAAAGATGCACATTTCGTTGTCTGGTGGTCACGTGTTTTATGAGATACGTTGCCTTGCACTTATGATCCGGTTCCCTGTGGTGGGACACGGACGCATGTATGGTCACGAAAGCCATCAAAAATCAGGTTGTTGCTTTACCATATTCTGTTAAGTATTTAGTACTTATAAGTACTGAAGCATTTAAATCTCAGCTAAAGACTTTCCTCTTTCACAAAGTCTACAGATTATAACTTGTACAACTTTTAATTTTACAATTATTTTTTGTTTTATTTTGTAAATACATTGAGACTTGGTGTAATGCATTTCTAAGAATTATTATTATTATTATTATGGGCGGCACGGTGGTGTAGTGGTTAGTGCTGTCGCCTCACAGCAAGAAGGTCCTGGGTTCGAGCCCCAGGGCCGGCGAGGGCCTTTCTGTGTGGAGTTTGCATGTTCTCCCCGTGTCCGCGTGGGTTTCCTCCGGGTGCTCCGGTTTCCCCCACAGTCCAAAGACATGCAGGTTAGGTTAACTGGTGACTCTAAATTGAGCGTAGGTGTGAATGTGAGTGTGAATGGTTGTCTGTGTCTATGTGTCAGCCCTGTGATGACCTGGCGACTTGTCCAGGGTGAACCCCGCC
>NC_083596.1:640524-643024 GCF_027579695.1 Neoarius graeffei | reverse complement strand
TTCAGATGTTGTTCCTGGGAATTGCTGGAGCCACTCTCCTAGTTTGGGGGTTACTGCCCCAAGTGCCCCCACTACCACGGGGACCACGCAACCCTTGACCTTCCACATCCGTTCCAGCTGCTCTTTCAACCCTTGATACTTCTCAAGTTTCTCATGTTCCTTCTTCCTGATGTTGGCGTCAGCTGGGATCGCCACATCTATCACCACCACCCTCTTCTGCTCTTTGTCCACCACAACTATGTCCGGTTGGTTAGCCAGGATCTGTTTGTCAGTCTGGAAGCTGAAGTCCCACAGAATCTTGGCCCTGCTGTTCTCAGCCACCTTCTGTGGTATGGCCCATTGGGACTTGGGTACTTCTATTCCATACTGGTTGCAGATGTTCCTGTATACTATCCCAGCCACTTGGTTGTGCCTCTCCATGTACGCTGATCCAGCTAGCATCTTACACCCTGCTACTATGTGCTGGACTGTTTCAGGGGCTTCTTTGCACAGTCTGCATCTTGGGTCTGATCTACTCTGGTAGATCCTGGCCTCTATGGCTCTTGTGCTTATGGCCTGTTCTTGTGCTGCCATGATTAGTGCCTCTGTGCTGTCTGTCAGTCCTGCATTATCCAGCCACTGGTAGGATTTCTTGATATCAGCCACTTCCTCTATCTGACGGTGGTACATGCCATGTAGGGGTTTGTCTCTCCAGGTTGTCTGTTCCTCCTCCTCCTCTGCACTCTCATCAGGGTTCTGCTGCCTGAGACATTCACTTAGCAGTTCATCCTTTGGGGCCATCTTTCTGATGTATTCTCGGATTTTCGATGTTTCATCCTGGACCGTGGTCTTGACGCTCACTAGCCCTCGGCCTCCCTCTTTCCGCTTAGTGTATAGTCTCAGGGTGCTGGACTTGGGGTGGAACCCTCCATGCATGGTGAGGAGCTTTCTAGTCTTGATATCTGTGGCTTCTATCTCCTCCTTTGGCCAGTTTATGATACCAGCGGGGTATCTGATGACTGGTAGTGCATACATGTTGATGGCTCGGACCTTGTTCTTACCATTCAGCTGACTTTTCAGGACCTGCCTTACTCTCTGGAGGTATTTGGCTGTGGTTGACTTCCTTGTGGCCTCTTCATGGTTTCCATTAGCCTGTGGGATGCCAAGGTACTTGTAGCTGTCTTGGATATCACCTATGTTGCCCTCTGGTAGGTCAATCCCTTCAGTCCGGATCATCTTGCCTCTCTTTGAGACCATCCGGCCACACTTGTCCAATCCGAATGACATCCCTATGTCATCGCTGTAGAGCCGGGTGGTGTGGATCAGCGAGTCTATTTCTTGCTCGTTCCTGGCATACAGCTTGATGTCATCCATGTAGAGCAGGTGGCTGATTGTTGCCCCACTACGGAATCGGTACCCGTAGCCGCTCTTCGTGATGATCTGACTGAGGGGGTTCAGGCCTATGCAGAACAGCAGTGGTGATAGCGCATCTCCTTGGTATATGCCGCACTTAATGTTGACTTGGGCAATGGGTTTTGAGTTGGCCTCTAGGGTTGTCTTCCACATTTCCATTGAGTTCTGTATGAAGGTCCTTAGGTTCCTGTTGATCTTATACAGTTCCAGACATTCCAGTATCCATGTGTGTGGCATTGAGTCGTGGGCTTTCTTGTAGTCAATCCAGGCAGTGCACAGGTTGGTCTGTCTCTTCTTACAGTCTCGGGCGACTGTTCTATCGACCAGTAGCTGGTGCTTGGCTCCTCTGGTGTTACTGCCAATTCCTTTCTGTGCCTCGCTCATGTATTGAGCCACATGCTTACTCATTTTTGCTGCAATGATGCCTGACAGGGCCTTCCATGTTGTGCAGAGACAGGTAATTGGCCGGTAGTTGGATGGGATGGGTCCCTTCTGGGGGTCCTTCATGATTAGGACTGTCCTGCCTTGGGTTAGCCATTCTGGGTGGGTCCCATCCCTCAGCAGCTGGTTCATCTGTGCTGCTAGGCATTCATGGAGTGCAGTTAGCTTCTTCAGCCAGTACGTATGGATCATATCGGGGCCTGGTGCTGTCCAGCTCTTCATCTTTGACACTCTTTCTTGGACGTCTGCCATTGAGATGGTTACTGGTTCTTGTTCGGGGAGGTTGCTGTGGTCAGCTCTTAGGTCCACTAACCATTGGGCATCGGTGTTGTGTGATGCCTTTCTTTCCCATATGTCTTTCCAGTATTTTTCCACCTCAGCTCTTGGTGGGTCTGACCGGTTGTTGTTCTCCTGCCATTGAGAGTACACCTTGGCTGGTTCAGTGGAGAACAGCTTGTTTATTCTCCTGGCCTCTCCTTCCTTGGTGTATCTCTTCAACCGGGTGGCCAGAGCTGTTAGTCGCTGTTTGGCAGTTTCGAGTGCCTCTGGTATGGAGAGTGAGTTGTACTTTATTCACCATGTTCCCTTTCTGTAGTTCAGCTAGCTGGCTAACTTCTCTCCTTGCTGCCTTTATCTTGGCCTCTAATCGTCTCTTCCATGGTGGATA
>NC_083596.1:608024-635524 GCF_027579695.1 Neoarius graeffei | reverse complement strand
GAGCTCCGTTCCTGATGAGCCGATTAATATCAATGGCTAACAGATTTTCCGACGCGATCGCGTGGGCTGGCAACATGGCGGTGTGTGTTTGTACATTAAAGGTGGGGTACAAGATGTTTTTCAGGAGTAATTTTTTCCATATTGCTTGAAAAGCTCCTCACACCCATGTTGCAAGCAGTACAATAGAAGGTTTGACCCAAAAACGAAATATTTTAATCCAGTCTACAGTGTAAAATAAAGGAAAAATGCCATCCAATCATATCGAGGTACCACCTCAAAATGATTGGATACTGACACGTCAATCAGACTGAAGCCTGCGAGTAGCCCCTCCCCCACCCGCTGCGCTTCGAGACAGAGAAATGCGCACAAAAAGAGCAGTCTTCCCTCAGTGCGCTCCCTCCAAACAACGGGGATTTACACGAAAACGGAAGGAGATATTCACAAAATTCTTTCACAGTGAGCGCCACAAGGCTCTCCTGAACAAACTAATGTATTTTTTCTGTCTGTAGTGTAAAAAATGAGGTCACTAGAGCGAGTTAAAAACGAGTGACTTTTCTGCTAAGTTTATAATGGCAGTCTGTGGGCTGGGCGGCTGGGCTCTCCTCACTTTCAGGCTTCTCATTCAAAAACTGCAAGTCCTGTCGTGTAGGTAGACACATTGTGTGAATCAGGACAAGTGTGGCTCCTACTTTTGAGAAAATTATGTGTGTGGAGTGAAAATTGGGGCTGAAAACAGTTTAAATGAGAAAGTTTGAGCTATTTTTCCAATTTCTCAGGCTTTATAAGGGGGAGGAGGGGTGGAGACGGGGGGGGGGGGGGGGGGAGCATGGCGAGGGCGGGCGGGTTTCTTTTCAAATTATGGCTTGCAGGAACCGTTATTCCAAAATCTTGTACCCCACCTTTAAATCTTCCATCAAGTGTTCGGTTTTAACCGATTATCACCATCCTGACCATGAAGTCCTCTGGGCGGACCTAAGGCCGAGCCGTCTACCGCGTGGCTTCTCGAAAATCATTGTGGGCGTGATCTACCAGTACCCTGACGCTGATGACGCAGCGATGAAGGAATATCTAATATCTTCACTCGTGTCTTTGGAAGCTTCCTACCCAAACTGTGCCTTCATCTTGGCTGGCGATTTTAATAGAACGTTTCTTCCTATGACCCAGTCAGCGGTTAGATTGTTTAACTTGAAACCCACTGTGAATTTTCCAACTAGGGGTGACAGGACTCTGGATCAGATTTTTACGAACTTGGATGATTATTTCTCGGCTCCCACCTGTCTACCGCCATTTGGTCTCTCTGACCACATGACCATCTACATGGGCCCAGGGGCGCGCAGTGCCTCGAAGCCAAAGCACAAGATCATCAAGTCGAGAGACAAGCACCCTAGCAAAGTTAATAGTCTTGGGCGTTTTCTGATGGAGGTTCCTTGGTCCAGCTTGCTGTCGTCCGATCAGTCATGCGCGGGGAAGCTGTCATTGCTAACCGAAGTCATCAATTGCGGTTTGGATACAATTATGCCAGTTCGCTCCATTAGAATTCACGAAACAGATCGTCCTTGGGTGTCGTCACAGCTTAAACAGCTCATTATTCGCCGCCAAAAGGCCTTCACTTCCGGTAACTTGTCTCTATTTAAGATCCTTAGAAATAAAGTTAACCGTGAGCGCAAGCGTTGTCGTAAAGTGTATTACGAGAACAAGGTGAAGGACTTGCATGATTCCAAGCCACGCAATTGGTGGAGAGAGGTTAAGCAGCTCTGTGGGTCCGCTAAATCATCATCAGGGCGTGACCTGACCTCTATTCTTCACCCTGACTTTGTGTGTGATGAGCTTACTCTTGCAAACAAAATCAACCAGGCGTTTGTCAGTGTCATGGATGGCTACTCTCCCTTAACTGAGTCCGTGTGCGTGGATACGAACGGCGATCAGCCCATCACAGTCACTGAGAACTCAGTGCGACGCAAATTACGTGAAATCAGTTGTGCGCGCGCCGGTGGGCCAGATGATCTTCCGAACTGGGTGCTAAGGGAATATGCTGATATTCTGGCGGCTCCGGTTGCAGATATCCTCAATTCTTCCTTCTCGGAGTGCAAGGTCCCAAGAGCTTGGAAGATTGCTGATGTTCCGCCTCTCCCAAAAGCACCCACTGTCAATGACATCAATAAAGACCTTAGACCTATCTCTTTGACTTCAACCTTGTCTAAGGTTGCAGAAAGCTTTGTCATCGACGAGGATCTGAAGCCTGTTTTGTTATCGGCTGTCGATCCCTCCCAGTTTGGATTCATCCCGGGGTCATGCACCACATTTGCTCTAATCTCCATGTTCCATCATTGGCTGCGAGCTACGGATGGCACTGGTTCAACTGTAAGGACTGCCCTATTAGACTTTAGGAAAGCTTTCGACCTCGTTGACCATCATATATTGGTTGGTAAGCTTCTTACTCTTGGCGTTAAACCTACAGCAGTGAACTGGGTTATTGATTTCTTAAGGAACAGACAGCAAAGGGTCAAATTAAGTGGAGTGTTCTCTGATTGGTTGGACATTCCTGCTGGAGTGCCACAGGGGACCCGTTTAGGTCCATGGCTATTTCTAGCGATGATAAACGATCTCCGTCTCCCCGAGGAGTTCCTCATGTGGAAATTCGCCGATGACACAATGGTCTCGGAAGTTGTTCCCGCCTCCAAGCTCAGTACATTACAACAAGCGGCCGACTACATTTATGATTGGTCTCAAGAAAACCATTTGCAGCTCAATCCTACGAAGTGCAAGGAGATCCGCACGTGCTTCAAGCGTACTCCCCCTAGCTTCCCTGGGGTGTCCATCGAAGGGGTAGAGTTTGAAACGGTCTCCTCGGCTAAAGTTCTTGGCGTAACCATAAGCAGTGATCTTAAATGGTCAGCGCATATTGACTCAATAACAACCAAAGCTGCCAAGAGACTTTATCTCTTAAGACAACTTAAGCACGCGGGAATAGCCCCCAGCGACCTTGTTTTGTTCTATTGCAGTGTCATTAGATCAGTTTTAGAATATGCATGCCAGGTATTTCATTGCAATCTACCATTATATCTCGCGGATGAAATTGAGCGCATTCAGCGTCGCGCATTGCGCATAATTTTTCCTGCCTGTAGTTACAGTGAAGGCCTAGTTAAAGCTGGCCTTCCATCTTTATATGACAGAAGAAGTCAATTGTGCAAGGAACTATTTAGCAACATTGAGCAGTGGTGACCACAAACTAAGGCTACGTTTACATTAGACCGTATCTGTCTCGTTTTCTTCGCGGATGCACTGTCCGTTTACATTAAACCGCCTGGAAACGCCGGGAAACGGGAATCCGCCAGCATCCACATATTCAATCCAGATCGTGTCAGCTCCGGTGCTGTGTAAACATTCAGAATACGCGGATACGCTGTGCTGAGCTCTAGCTGGCGTCTCATTGGACAACGTCACTGTGACATCCACCTTCCTGATTCGCTGGCGTTGGTCATGTGACGCGACTGCTGAAAAACGGCGCGGACTTCCGCCTTGTATCACCTTTCATTAAAGAGTATAAAAGTATGAAAATACTGCAAATACTGATGCAAATACTGCCCATTGTGTAGTTATGATTGTCTTTAGGCTTGCCATCCTTCCACTTGCGAGTGGTAAGTGATATGCGCTGGGATCACACACACAGCGGCTCAGTCCCGAATCACTGCTTGTGCGCTTCACTCGCGCGCTCTGTGAGCTGCACAGGGCCGGAGTGCGCACCCTCCAGAGGGCACTCGCTGTTCAGGGCGGAGTGATTTGGAGCGCAGGATGCCTGCGGAGCCGAGCGTATCCGTGTATTGGTGTTGCTGTGTGCACGCAAATCGTGTATTGGTGTTGCTGTGTGCACGCTAATCGTTTTAAAAACGTTAATCTGATGATCCGCTGATACGGTCTAATGTAAACATGGGCTAAGTGACCTTTTACCGGCTCGTTCTTGTCGGAATTATCATCTCCGATCCAATCGCAAGTTTGTTGTGCCCGTTTGCAAGACCAACAGATACCGAGATAGTTTTATCATTAGTCACTGTATATAGTTTTTATGGTTTCATTTTTATTTTCAACTTTTGTTATATTATAATATTTAAATTTTATATTTAATGCATATATATTTGTGTAAATATTCACGTAATTCAGTCTTTCGACTGCAAAGTGTTTTTGAAATAAACGGTCTATCTATCTATCAACATAACTGAGCTGTTAATACACAACATTTCACAAGGAACATGACCACACCCAACACCTGTACAAGCCCCGCCCACTCACCATTAAAACACCATACGACCACCAGTCAGCGCTATGGGTGTGGCCTCTGCGGTTCACCACCTCAGGTGCCATGTACTCCACAGTTCCACAAAACGAGTACGCTTTATTCTCATGATCTACAGACTCCTTACTGAGGCCAAAGTCTGAGACACACACACACACACACACCATTAAGTTATGTTATAATATTATTATTTTTATTTTATTTTATTTTTTTATTTACCAGTGAGTCTAATATGACCTTCTTCATCCAGAAGGATACTGCAAACACACACAGAGATGACTGTACAATAATGAATAAAATGTATAAATAATGTGATTAATTAAATAGAACACATGGATGAATGCAGTGTGTGTGTGTGAGAGAGTATGAGTGTGTGTTACTTCTCAGGTTTGAGGTCTCTGTAGATGATCCCCAGGCTGTGTAAATGATCCAGAGCCAGAGCTAATTCAGCTAGATAGAACTTCACATCCTCCTCTGTGAACATCACCTGATCTCACACACACAGTTTCTTTTTATATTATATATATTTTATTATTATTTTTCAGTAAATGTGTGTGTATTACTCATTAATAATAAACAGTGTTTGTGTGTCTCAGGTGCGAGTGTTTGCTCTGAAACATTAATAAAACACTAAAAACGCTGGTAGGGGAGTGAGGCATGACCTCTGACCTCTTTAGAGAGGCGTGTGAATAAATCTCCTCCTCTCAGGAAGTCCAGGATTAAATACAGTTTCCCTTCCGTCTGAAACGCTAAGCACAGAATACACACACGTAAATATTACTCTCATCTTCATGGCCACTCAGTGCACTTCCTGTTTATGGACATTACAGTTTCATTAAAACTTCGACCAATCACAGCTTGAGGAAGGACTCTGAACGGAGCCGTCTGATTGGCTGATTGAGATTAACACACTTACCGTAGTGCAGTTTGACAATAAACGGGTGATTCACCTCCACCAGGATGTCTCGTTCCATCTTTGTCCTCACACGGTCTCTCACTGCACACACACACACACACAGAGTTGATAACTAATTAGCTGGAAAAAAGAATAACAATCCCTTTAATTTGGACAGAAGGTCATATTTATAAGTACACCTTAAAACACACACACCTTTCAGTGTTGCCTTTTTAAGGACCTTCATGGCGTAGAGCTGTCCTGCATCCGGCCCCATTTTCTTCCTCACAAGGAAAACCTACAACACACACACAATTATAATACTCCATAATCTTACACACACACAGATCCTGTGCAAGCCCTAAACTCAGGACACACACACACACACACCACCTTGCCAAAGGATCCCTGACCGAGGACTTTGCAGAGCTCAAAGTGTCTTGGATCTGCTTTCTCTGATCCCTTCTTCACCAGGTGTGTGATTGTGATCTCCTTCACCAGACCTTCATCCTGACGAGGACCACCACACCCACACACACACAGTACATAATAATGTTAATAACATAATGAGGTGCTGTTGAATTCTTCACTCTGATTGGTCAGAAGCTGTTTATAAATGAGTTTATTTCTCAGCCATGTCACATTCCTGGACTAAACCATTTAAAGCAGTAGGAGGGGTGGTTTTTGTACTGTTGGGTAACTTAAACTGTAATATACACTGTAACACTCTCTCACAATTTCTCTCTCACACACACAAACTTCATTTCAGGTTCACGTTTTCTGACAATGAATTTTCATTGTCAAATTTAATTATTGCTCAGCAGCTATTTAAAAAAAACTGAAAACAAATGCTTGTGTCTGTAGGGTCCAGAAGCTCGGGATGAAGGATATTGTCTGAATGACAACATAATTAACTTATAACTGGCCTTCACCTGTGAAATATTAAAACATCTGATTTTCCAAGCAAAACCTACACCAGTTAATCCCTCAGTGAAGAGACGGTCAGTCTGAAGGAAAGGTGCGAACAGGAAGTCTGTAGAACCTGCTAATGAAGTTAAAAATAAGGTCAAAGAATTCCATAACTTAGGAAAAGGGTGTAAAATTATATCTGGGAGGTTCTTGGGTCAGTGGTGAGGAAGTGGAAGCTGCATCACACCACACACTAGACCAGCACTGCCTCAACACTGAGCACAAACGCCAGGCGGAGACAGAGAGGGAACCGCAGTGAGGCCAACAGGGACCCTGAAGCATACCTGTCAACCCTCCCGTTTTTCCCGGGAAATCCCTTATTTTGACTTATTTCCCGCTGTCTTCCCGTTTTTTTTTTCCCGAAAATATCCCGTATTTTCACATTATATAAAAGTCGGTAGGTCCAGAATTCATGACGCGCCTCTGACAGGAGTTTACAGCAGGAAGTCGGGCCATGAATTCACGTCCCCGCCCTCTCCAGTACAGCAGGTGGCAGTCTAGTAATTACACATTGATTTTAATTGCATGTCTGTGAAGAAGACTGTCAGAACCATAGCGCTAGTCTGACCCATAGATTTACATAGAAGACTAGATTCCTCACCGCGTATTCCAGAACATCCGCACAGGGCGGCCATCTTACCACAGACAAGGGGGATGAACACAGACATCCTATGAAGACTTACGCAAGCCCAGCCCAGCACTCACATTATGATTTACAGGAAATCAAAGTACTGACTTTGATGACAAGCTGATGTGTGTGTGTGTTTTAATTGTAGATGTTTATATCAGTATGTTTAGTTTTATTTTAACTGCACATTGGAGCCTAGTCAAATGAAATTTCAATCTTCTGTGCTAACATATATTGACTTTGACATGATAATCAGCTTTGAATGTTCTTTTTGTAAATGTAAAGATATCTTTTTATTCTTGGAAGTATAACCACATGTGATTAATTAAATGCTTTTTTTGTCACAAACTACCGTGAGTCGCTGTCACTGTTTTATACTATTACTGACTCGGGCAGTGCATTTGTTATTATGCTATGATGTGAGTTTATATTTGTTATTATGCTATGCTGTGAGTTTACATTTGTTATTATGCTATGATGTGAGTTTATATTTGTTATTATGCCATGATGTGAGTTTATATTTGTTATTATGCTATGATGTGAGTTTATATTTGTTATTATGCTATGATGTGAGTTTATATTTGTTATTATGCTATGCTGTGAGTTTACATTTGTTATTATGCTATGATGTGAGTTTATATTTGTTATTATGCCATGATGTGAGTTTATATTTGTTATTATGCTATGATGTGAGTTTATATTTGTTATTATGCCATGATGTGAGTTTATATTTGTTATTATGCTATGCTGTGAGTTTACATTTGTTATTATGCTATGATGTGAGTTTATATTTGTTATTATGCTATGATGTGAGTTTATATTTGTTATTATGCCATGATGTGAGTTTATATTTGTTATTATGCTATGCTGTGAGTTTACATTTGTTATTATGCTATGATGTGAGTTTATATTTGTTATTATGCTATGATGTGAGTTTATATTTGTTATTATGCTATGATGTGAGTTTATATTTGTTATTATGCTATGATGTGAGTTTATATTTGTTATTATGCTATGATGTGAGTTTATATTTGTTATTATGCTATGATGTGAGTTTATATTTGTTATTATGCCATGATGTGAGTTTATATTTGTTATTATGCCATGATGTGAGTTTATATTTGTTATTATGCTATGATGTGAGTTTATATTTGTTATTATGCTATGATGTGAGTTTATATTTGTTATTATGCTATGATGTGAGTTTACATTTGTTATTATGCCATGATGTGAGTTTATATTTGTTATTATGCTATGATGTGAGTTTATATTTGTTATTATGCTATGATGTGAGTTTACATTTGTTATTATGCTATGATGTGAGTTTACATTTGTTATTATGCTATGATGTGAGTTTATATTTGTTATTATGCTATGATGTGAGTTTATATTTGTTATTATGCTATGATGTGAGTTTATATTTGTTATTATGCTATGATGTGAGTTTATATTTGTTATTATGCTATGATGTGAGTTTATATTTGTTATTATGCTATGATGTGAGTTTATATTTGTTATTATGCTATGCTGTGAGTTTACATTTGTTATTATGCTATGATGTGAGTTTACATTTGTTATTATGCTATGATGTGAGTTTATATTTGTTATTATGCCATGATGTGAGTTTATATTTGTTATTATGCCATGATGTGAGTTTATATTTGTTATTATGCTATGATGTGAGTTTATATTTGTTATTATGCTATGATGTGAGTTTATATTTGTTATTATGCTATGATGTGAGTTTATATTTGTTATTATGCCATGATGTGAGTTTATATTTGTTATTATGCTATGATGTGAGTTTATATTTGTTATTATGCTATGATGTGAGTTTATATTTGTTATTATGCTATGATGTGAGTTTATATTTGTTATTATGCTATGCTGTGAGTTTACATTTGTTATTATGCTATGATGTGAGTTTATATTTGTTATTATGCTATGATGTGAGTTTATATTTGTTATTATGCTATGATGTGAGTTTATATTTGTTATTATGCTATGATGTGAGTTTATATTTGTTATTATGCCATGATGTGAGTTTATATTTGTTATTATGCTATGATGTGAGTTTATATTTGTTATTATGCCATGATGTGAGTTTATATTTGTTATTATGCTATGATGTGAGTTTATATTTGTTATTATGCTATGATGTGAGTTTACATTTGTTATTATGCCATGATGTGAGTTTATATTTGTTATTATGCTATGCTGTGAGTTTACATTTGTTATTATGCTATGATGTGAGTTTATATTTGTTATTATGCTATGCTGTGAGTTTACATTTGTTATTATGCTATGATGTGAGTTTACATTTGTTATTATGCTATGCTGTGAGTGCATTAGGGTTTTGATGTGGATGAAGTATTTCTGAAGTTTCAGAAGTGAGTAAGCTGTTTATTTAACTTTAGCTTCCCCTACGGCCCTATCACATGTAAAAATATTTTCACTAAAAATTGGAAATAAATCGTATGGTTATTTGTCCTAAGGCCGCAGTTATCCATAAGTATGCAGTGTTGGGCTTCTCACAGCATAGGAATTTCAGCATGCATCCTGTCTTACAGTCTGTAGTAGACTGAAATATTTTCGCCAAGCTATGCGTATTTTTTTAAAACATAAAATGATTATTCATCATTAATATCATAAATACATACTTCCGTTTGTTTTTTTTTAATATAACAAACCAAACCGTTTGAATATTGATTGAAATTTGAGGAAGTTACGGTCATCTGAAAAGTACATATCGCTACCAACACAATGTAATGGGTAAGCCAGCTGTCTGAGGTAAGATGGCCGCCACGTGCGGACGTTCGACTTCGTTGACGGGCAACGGGGACGAGGCATCTAGTCTTCTATGTAAATCTATGGTCTGACCAAGGTCACTGCTCGGAACTTCTCACAAAACTAAAAGATGGTCGTAATTTTTTCCTCAGGGAGCGAGTTTCAGTAGACGGCGAGACTAGAGACATGAATAAAGAAAGGAGCGAGGCAAAACCAAAAAAGGTGTATTGCCGCTACTTGCCCAAATGGCAGGACGAATTTAATTTTGTGAAGAAAAGTCAGTTCGATTACCGACTTTCTGAAATTTTTGGAAAGTTCGACTTTCCGAAATTTTCCCTTGAGTTAAAATCTGGAAAATATCCCTTTTTTTCAAACCTCAAAGTTGACAGGTATGCCCTGAAGGAGTTACAGTGTCCGAGAGCAGAGCCAAGATGCAGGTGAGGCCCATGTAGGCGGCGTGGATCGAAAGAATCCACTGTTCAGGAAAAGACACATGAAAACACAAGACGGACTGAGTGAAGACGGGGTTTTTACTGTGATGAAATCAAGATCCAGATATTTGTTCCAGACACATTTCAAAACGCTGTGTGGTGCAAATTGAATGCAGGCTGGATCTCAATTAAAACAAAAAGTGAATCTGTGTCACGGTGACAAAGCTGGAGTCAACAAACATCCAACCAACCTGAAGAACCTGAAGCACACCTGTCAGGAAGAACAAGAGAAAAACAGTGTGTGGAGCTGGAAGGAGCCTCACCAAACTCACACAAGCTGAAGGGGGTCAATACTTATGCAAGCAGCATTTTTCAGGGGTGTTTTTTTTTTTTAAAGCTGCTGACAAATAATTAATTGTGACTTTGAAACTTTAAGAGCACAAAAGTACTGAAGAGTCATTTTTAATTCAGACAAATCTGATTACTGGGGGGGGAATACTTTTGCAAGACACTTATATAGCATGTGAAATCCTGTGCAAGCGTGAGAGAAGACTAAACACGCCTCTGCCCTTCTGACCCGATTCACTAGGACACATCTTACACACACACACACAAATATCGTATGCAGTCTGTAATAAAAGTGTACATTATTATTGCCGCTCCTGATTAGAATCAGCTTCATCTGTCCTTTTTAAACAAGATGCAGTGTCACACTGCAGCAAGGCGTTATGGGTAAATTCCTGAGGTCTACACTGATCCTCACCTAACACACTCAGAAGAGCTGATACAGGAACACACCCTGAACACAGCCAAACGCAGCTAATCAGCCTGAACCCTGGAAACGGAATTAACAGTGACAGAAACCTCGACCTTTTTATTCACACTCTGTAAATAAATAAATACATAAATAAATAAATATGAAGCAGATTTGCACTTCCTCAAGGGGATATAATCTATTATTATTATTATTATTGTTTCTGATAAACAGAAACATTAATGTTTCCGTTCAATGAGTCACATGACCTCAGGAAGAGGATGAGGTTTGAGGGAGACACCACAGGAAAGGGAAGTGTGTGTGTTGAATCATGTTTTCAGGTTCTCACACACACAGAGGAGGGTTTTAATTTGTCAGCACTGAGACAGAAAGAGGAAACACACTGAAACTTCTGTAATAAATGTTTGTAATAAAATACACAGAGATGGTTTGAGACAGTGTGTGTGAGAGAAATCATCAACACTACAGATATGTTCACAGAAATCGCAAGGCCTAATACTAAATCAGGAAATCTTCTACAGTTCCGCTGTACACACGCTCCCTCACACACACACAGTTCAGAGTGTGTGTGTGTGTGTGTATACATGTGCAAGTGTGTGAGAGACTCGGTCTGTACGGTACTAACAGGACATCACACTGTTATAACCGTCACTTATAATATGATTAACATTCAATGAACCAATCAGCATCAAGCAGATCAGTGAATATGTACTGACTCCGCCCACACTGATGACTTTCTGCTTTTGAAGTTTTTTTTCTTTTATTGATGAAGATGTTTCTGGTTTTGTTTAAATATTTAATGCAGTATAACAAGTTGAATATATTACTATCACACACACACACACACTTACAGTCAGCGGAGCGTCCTCCTCCCCCATCGTGTCATCCTGTTAAACACACACAAGACAGGACATGTTAGCAAAAAGCAGAATTCTTTCTTTCTCTCACACACACACACACACACACACCAAATTCCAGAAAGGCTGAAAGACGTTAGGTGTGTGCGCGTGTGAGCTGCAGACATAATGAAATCAGCTGGAACCTTTTTACAGAAACCATGACTCTGGAACTCTCATTTTGTCTTCAACACAGAATTAAAAGTTCCAGTTCGTGGTTCTGGATGTCTTTCGGTACTAAGGGAACCAAAGTGTTTTATTTTTAAAACATTTATTTGTTGATAAAATCTGAGGAAAATGAAAGATACATAAATAAATATACTTATATAAATATTTTAATTGATGTAAGTCTTAAAGAAAGTGAAGCTGGTGATCAGGAGTGCGTCGTGTCGCAGATCACACGTGTAGTGAATCTACAGGAGACGTGGGATCAGGTTAAACACCATCATGTTCACATGGGTGTGTCCACTGCCAGCTGATTTTACAGCAGTGTTTATAGCATTATAAATAACAGGTACAGACAGAAATCGAGAGTGCTTTATAGTTATACTCCTCTACAGCACAATCCACTGCATCTCACTCCTCTACAGCGCACTCCTCGATAGCACATTCCACTGTATCTCACTCCTCTACAGCACTGCATCTCACTCCACTAAAACGGTCTCACTCCTCACTGCACCTCACTCCTCTGCTGCACACTGCACCTCACTCCTCTACAGCGCGCTCCTCGATAGCACATTCCACTGTATCTCACTCCTCTACAGCACTGCATCTCACTCCACTAAAACGGTCTCACTCCTCACTGCACCTCACTCCTCTGCTGCACACTGCACCTCACTCCTCTACAGCGCGCTCCTCTGTACCTCACTCCTCTACAGCGCGCTCCTCTGTACCTCACTCCTCTACAGCGCGCTCCTCTGTAACTCATTCTTCAACAGCATTCCTCTGCACCTCACTCCTCTACAGCGCGCTCCTCTGCACCTCACTCCTATACAGCGCGCTCCTCTGCACCTCACTCCTCTACAGCGCGCTCCTCTGCAACTCACGCCTCTACAGCGCGCTCCTCTGCAACTCACTCCTCTACAGCGCGCTCCTCTGCACCTCACTCCTCTACAGCGCGCTCCTCTGTACCTCACTCCTCTACAGCGCGCTCCTCTGTAACTCATTCTTCTACAGCATTCCTCTGCACCTCACTCCTATACAGCGCGCTCCTCTGCACCTCACTCCTCTACAGCGCGCTCCTCTGCAACTCACTCCTCTACAGCGCGCTCCTCTGTACCTCACTCCTCTACAACGCGCTCCTCTGTACCTCACTCCTCTACAGCGCGCTCCTCTGTAACTCATTCTTCTACAGCACTCCTCTGTACCTCACTCCTCTACAGCGCGCTCCTCTGCAACTCACTCCTCTACAGCGCGCTCCTCTGCACCTCACTCCTCTACAGCGCGCTCCTCTGTACCTCACTCCTCTACAGCGCGCTCCTCTGTACCTCACTCCTCTACAGCGCGCTCCTCTGTACCTCACTCCTCTACAGCGCACTCCTCGATAGCACATTCCACTGTATCTCACTCCTCTACAGCACTGCATCTCACTCCACTAAAACGGTCTCACTCCTCACTGCACCTCACTCCTCTGCTGCACACTGCACCTCACTCCTCTACAGCGCGCTCCTCGATAGCACATTCCACTGTATCTCACTCCTCTACAGCACTGCATCTCACTCCACTAAAACGGTCTCACTCCTCACTGCACCTCACTCCTCTGCTGCACACTGCACCTCACTCCTCTACAGCGCGCTCCTCGATAGCACATTCCACTGTATCTCACTCCTCTACAGCACTGCATCTCATTCCACTAAAATGGTCTCACTCCTCACTGCACCTCACTCCTCTGCTGCACACTGCACCTCACTCCTCTACAGCGCGCTCCTCTGCAACTCACTCCTCTACAGCACGCTCCTCTGTAACTCATTCTTCTACAGCACTCCTCTGCACCTCACTCCTCTACAGCGCGCTCCTCTGTAACTCACTCCTCTACAGCGCGCTCCTCTGTAACTCATTCTTCTACAGCACTCCTCTGCACCTCACTCCGCTACAGCGCGCTCCTCTGCACCTCACTCCTCTACAGCGCGCTCCTCTGCACCTCACTCCTCTACAGCGCGCTCCTCTGCACCTCACTCCTCTACAGCGCGCTCCTCTGCACCTCACTCCTCTACAGCGCGCTCCTCTGCAACTCACTCCTCTACAGCGCGCTCCTCTGTAACTCATTCTTCTACAGCACTCCTCTGCACCTCACTCCTCTACAGCACGCTCCTCTGCACCTCACTCCTCTACAGCACGCTCCTCTGCACCTCACTCCTCTACAGCGCGCTCCACTGCACCTCACTCCTCTACAGCGCGCTCCTCTGCACCTCACTCCTCTACAGCGCGCTCCTCTGCAACTCACTCCTCTACAGCGCGCTCCTCTGTAACTCATTCTTCTACAGCACTCCTCTGCACCTCACTCCTCTACAGCGCGCTCCTCTGCACCTCACTCCTCTACAGCACGCTCCTCTGCACCTCACTCCTCTACAGCGCGCTCCTCTGCACCTCACTCCTCTACAGCGCGCTCCTCTGCACCTCACTCCTCTACAGCGCGCTCCTCTGCACCTCACTCCTCTACAGCGCGCTCCTCTTCACCTCACTCCTCTACAGCGCGCTCCTCTGTATCGCACTCCTCTACAGCGCGCTCCTCTGTAACGCACTCCTCTACAGCGCGCTCCTCTGTACCTCACTCCTCTACAGCGCACTCCTCTGTAACTCATTCTTCTACAGCACTCCTCTGCAACTCACTCCTCTACAGCGCGCTCCTCTGTAACTCACTCCTCTACAGCGCGCTCCTCTGTACCTCACTCCTCTGCTGCACACTGCACCTCACTCCTATACAGCGCGCTCCTCTGTAGCTCACTCCTCTACATCGCGCTCCTCTGTAACTCATTCTTCTACAGCACTCCTCTGCACCTCACCCCTCTACAGCGTGCTCCTCTGTACCTCACTCCTCTACAGCATGCTCCTCTGTACCTCACTCCTCTACAGCGCGCTCCTCTGTAACTCATTCTTCTACAGCACTCCTCTGCACCTCACTCCTCTACAGTGCGCTCCTCTGTACCTCACTCCTCTACAGCGCGCTCCTCTGTACCTCACTCCTCTACAGCGTGCTCCTCTGTAACTCAATCTTCTACAGCACTCCTCTGTACCACACTCCTCTACAGCGCGCTCCTCTGTACCTCACTCCTCTACAGCGTGCTCCTCTGTAACTCATTCTTCTACAGCACTCCTCTGCACCTCACTCCTCTACAGCGTGCTCCTCTGTACCTCACTCCTCTACAGCATGCTCCTCTGTACCTCACTCCTCTACAGCGCGCTCCTCTGTAACTCATTCTTCTACAGCACTCCTCTGTACCACACTCCTCTACAGTGCGCTCCTCTGTACCTCACTCCTCTACAGCGCGCTCCTCTGTAACTCACTCCTCTACAGCGCGCTCCTCTGTAACTCATTCTTCTACAGCACTCCTCTGTACCACACTCCTCTACAGCGTGCTCCTCTGTACCTCACTCCTCTACAGCATGCTCCTCGATAGCACATTCCACAGTATCTCACTCCTCTACAGCACTGCATCTCACTCCACTAAAATGGTCTCACTCCTCACTGCACCTCACTCCTCTACAGCGCGCTCCTCTGTAACTCACTCCTCTACAGCGCGCTCCTCTGTAACTCATTCTTCTACAGCACTCCTCTGTACCACACTCCTCTACAGCGTGCTCCTCTGTACC
This sequence comes from Neoarius graeffei, assembly GCF_027579695.1. Lineage (NCBI taxonomy): Eukaryota > Metazoa > Chordata > Actinopteri > Siluriformes > Ariidae > Neoarius > Neoarius graeffei. The sequence continues at coordinate 620,042 of NC_083596.1, read as the reverse complement.
TCACTCCTCTACAGCATGCTCCTCGATAGCACATTCCACTGTATCTCACTCCTCTACAGCACTGCATCTCACTCCACTAAAATGGTCTCACTCCTCACTGCACCTCACTCCTCTACAGCGCGCTCCTCTGTAACTCACTCCTCTACAGCGCGCTCCTCTGTAACTCATTCTTCTACAGCACTCCTCTGTACCACACTCCTCTACAGCGTGCTCCTCTGTACCTCACTCCTCTACAGCGCGCTCCTCGATAGCACATTCCACTGTATCTCACTCCTCTACAGCACTGCATCTCACTCCACTAAAATGGTCTCACTCCTCACTGCACCTCACTCCTCTACAGCGCGCTCCTCTGCAACTCACCCCTCTACAGCACGCTCCTCTGTAACTCATTCTTCTACAGCACTCCTCTGCACCTCACTCCTCTACAGCGCGCTCCTCTGTACCTCACTCCTCTACAGCGCGCTCCTCTGCACCTCACTCCTCTACAGCGCGCTCCTCTGCACCTCACTCCTCTACAGCGCGCTCCTCTGCAACTCACTCCTCTACAGCGCGCTCCTCTGCAACTCACTCCTCTACAGCGCGCTCCTCTGCAACTCACTCCTCTACAGCGCGCTCCTCTGTACCTCACTCCTCTACAGCGCGCTCCTCTGTAACTCATTCTTCTACAGCACTCCTCTGCACCTCACTCCTCTACAGCGCGCTCCTCTGCACCTCACTCCTCTACAGCGCGCTCCTCTGCACCTCACTCCTCTACAGCGCGCTCCTCTGCACCTCACTCCTCTACAGCGCGCTCCTCTGCAACTCACTCCTCTACAGCGCGCTCCTCTGCAACTCACTCCTCTACAGCGCGCTCCTCTGTAACTCACTCCTCTACAGCGCTCTCCTCTGTAACTCACTCCTCTACAGCGCGCTCCTCTGTACCGCACTCCTCTACAGCGCGCTCCTCTGTACCGCACTCCTCTACAGCGCGCTCCTCTGTACCTCACTCCTCTACAGCGCGCTCCTCTGTAACTCATTCTTCTACAGCATTCCTCTGCACCTCACTCCTCTACAGCGCGCTCCTCTGCACCTCACTCCTATACAGCGCGCTCCTCTGCACCTCACTCCTATACAACGCGCTCCTCTGCACCTCACTCCTCTACAGCGCGCTCCTCTGCAACTCACTCCTCTACAGCGCGCTCCTCTGCAACTCACTCCTCTACAGCGCGCTCCTCTGTACCTCACTCCTCTACAGCGTGCTCCTCTGTAACTCAATCTTCTACAGCACTCCTCTGTACCACACTCCTCTACAGCGCGCTCCTCTGTACCTCACTCCTCTACAGCGTGCTCCTCTGTAACTCATTCTTCTACAGCACTCCTCTGCACCTCACTCCTCTACAGCGCGCTCCTCTGTAACTCACTCCTCTACAGCGCGCTCCTCTGTAACTCATTCTTCTACAGCACTCCTCTGTACCACACTCCTCTACAGCGTGCTCCTCTGTACCTCACTCCTCTACAGCATGCTCCTCGATAGCACATTCCACAGTATCTCACTCCTCTACAGCACTGCATCTCACTCCACTAAAATGGTCTCACTCCTCACTGCACCTCACTCCTCTACAGCGCGCTCCTCTGTAACTCACTCCTCTACAGCGCGCTCCTCTGTAACTCATTCTTCTACAGCACTCCTCTGTACCACACTCCTCTACAGCGTGCTCCTCTGTACCTCACTCCTCTACAGCATGCTCCTCGATAGCACATTCCACTGTATCTCACTCCTCTACAGCACTGCATCTCACTCCACTAAAATGGTCTCACTCCTCACTGCACCTCACTCCTCTACAGCGCGCTCCTCTGTAACTCACTCCTCTACAGCGCGCTCCTCTGTAACTCATTCTTCTACAGCACTCCTCTGTACCACACTCCTCTACAGCGTGCTCCTCTGTACCTCACTCCTCTACAGCGCGCTCCTCGATAGCACATTCCACTGTATCTCACTCCTCTACAGCACTGCATCTCACTCCACTAAAATGGTCTCACTCCTCACTGCACCTCACTCCTCTACAGCGCGCTCCTCTGCAACTCACCCCTCTACAGCACGCTCCTCTGTAACTCATTCTTCTACAGCACTCCTCTGCACCTCACTCCTCTACAGCGCGCTCCTCTGTACCTCACTCCTCTACAGCGCGCTCCTCTGCACCTCACTCCTCTACAGCGCGCTCCTCTGCACCTCACTCCTCTACAGCGCGCTCCTCTGCAACTCACTCCTCTACAGCGCGCTCCTCTGCAACTCACTCCTCTACAGCGCGCTCCTCTGCAACTCACTCCTCTACAGCGCGCTCCTCTGTACCTCACTCCTCTACAGCGCGCTCCTCTGTAACTCATTCTTCTACAGCACTCCTCTGCACCTCACTCCTCTACAGCGCGCTCCTCTGCACCTCACTCCTCTACAGCGCGCTCCTCTGCACCTCACTCCTCTACAGCGCGCTCCTCTGCACCTCACTCCTCTACAGCGCGCTCCTCTGCAACTCACTCCTCTACAGCGCGCTCCTCTGCAACTCACTCCTCTACAGCGCGCTCCTCTGTAACTCACTCCTCTACAGCGCTCTCCTCTGTAACTCACTCCTCTACAGCGCGCTCCTCTGTACCGCACTCCTCTACAGCGCGCTCCTCTGTACCGCACTCCTCTACAGCGCGCTCCTCTGTACCTCACTCCTCTACAGCGCGCTCCTCTGTAACTCATTCTTCTACAGCATTCCTCTGCACCTCACTCCTCTACAGCGCGCTCCTCTGCACCTCACTCCTATACAGCGCGCTCCTCTGCACCTCACTCCTATACAACGCGCTCCTCTGCACCTCACTCCTCTACAGCGCGCTCCTCTGCAACTCACTCCTCTACAGCGCGCTCCTCTGCAACTCACTCCTCTACAGCGCGCTCCTCTGTACCTCACTCCTCTACAGCGTGCTCCTCTGTAACTCAATCTTCTACAGCACTCCTCTGTACCACACTCCTCTACAGCGCGCTCCTCTGTACCTCACTCCTCTACAGCGTGCTCCTCTGTAACTCATTCTTCTACAGCACTCCTCTGCACCTCACTCCTCTACAGCGCGCTCCTCTGTAACTCACTCCTCTACAGCGTGCTCCTCTGTAACTCATTCTTCTACAGCACTCCTCTGCACCTCACTCCTCTACAGCGTGCTCCTCTGTACCTCACTCCTCTACAGCATGCTCCTCTGTACCTCACTCCTCTACAGCGCGCTCCTCTGTAACTCATTCTTCTACAGCACTCCTCTGTACCACACTCCTCTACAGTGCGCTCCTCTGTACCTCACTCCTCTACAGCGCGCTCCTCTGTAACTCACTCCTCTACAGCGCGCTCCTCTGTAACTCATTCTTCTACAGCACTCCTCTGTACCACACTCCTCTACAGCGTGCTCCTCTGTACCTCACTCCTCTACAGCATGCTCCTCGATAGCACATTCCACAGTATCTCACTCCTCTACAGCACTGCATCTCACTCCACTAAAATGGTCTCACTCCTCACTGCACCTCACTCCTCTACAGCGCGCTCCTCTGTAACTCACTCCTCTACAGCGCGCTCCTCTGTAACTCATTCTTCTACAGCACTCCTCTGTACCACACTCCTCTACAGCGTGCTCCTCTGTACCTCACTCCTCTACAGCATGCTCCTCGATAGCACATTCCACTGTATCTCACTCCTCTACAGCACTGCATCTCACTCCACTAAAATGGTCTCACTCCTCACTGCACCTCACTCCTCTACAGCGCGCTCCTCTGTAACTCACTCCTCTACAGCGCGCTCCTCTGTAACTCATTCTTCTACAGCACTCCTCTGTACCACACTCCTCTACAGCGTGCTCCTCTGTACCTCACTCCTCTACAGCGCGCTCCTCGATAGCACATTCCACTGTATCTCACTCCTCTACAGCACTGCATCTCACTCCACTAAAATGGTCTCACTCCTCACTGCACCTCACTCCTCTACAGCGCGCTCCTCTGCAACTCACCCCTCTACAGCACGCTCCTCTGTAACTCATTCTTCTACAGCACTCCTCTGCACCTCACTCCTCTACAGCGCGCTCCTCTGTACCTCACTCCTCTACAGCGCGCTCCTCTGCACCTCACTCCTCTACAGCGCGCTCCTCTGCACCTCACTCCTATACAGCGCGCTCCTCTGCACCTCACTCCTCTACAGCGCGCTCCTCTGCAACTCACTCCTCTACAGCGCGCTCCTCTGCAACTCACTCCTCTACAGCGCGCTCCTCTGCAACTCACTCCTCTACAGCGCGCTCCTCTGTACCTCACTCCTCTACAGCGCGCTCCTCTGTAACTCATTCTTCTACAGCACTCCTCTGCACCTCACTCCTCTACAGCGCGCTCCTCTGCACCTCACTCCTCTACAGCGCGCTCCTCTGCACCTCACTCCTCTACAGCGCGCTCCTCTGCACCTCACTCCTCTACAGCGCGCTCCTCTGCAACTCACTCCTCTACAGCGCGCTCCTCTGCAACTCACTCCTCTACAGCGCGCTCCTCTGTAACTCACTCCTCTACAGCGCTCTCCTCTGTAACTCACTCCTCTACAGCGCGCTCCTCTGTACCGCACTCCTCTACAGCGCGCTCCTCTGTACCGCACTCCTCTACAGCGCGCTCCTCTGTACCTCACTCCTCTACAGCGCGCTCCTCTGTAACTCATTCTTCTACAGCATTCCTCTGCACCTCACTCCTCTACAGCGCGCTCCTCTGCACCTCACTCCTATACAGCGCGCTCCTCTGCACCTCACTCCTATACAACGCGCTCCTCTGCACCTCACTCCTCTACAGCGCGCTCCTCTGCAACTCACTCCTCTACAGCGCGCTCCTCTGCAACTCACTCCTCTACAGCGCGCTCCTCTGTACCTCACTCCTCTACAGCGTGCTCCTCTGTAACTCAATCTTCTACAGCACTCCTCTGTACCACACTCCTCTACAGCGCGCTCCTCTGTACCTCACTCCTCTACAGCGTGCTCCTCTGTAACTCATTCTTCTACAGCACTCCTCTGCACCTCACTCCTCTACAGCGTGCTCCTCTGTACCTCACTCCTCTACAGCATGCTCCTCTGTACCTCACTCCTCTACAGCGCGCTCCTCTGTAACTCACTCCTCTACAGCGCGCTCCTCTGTACCTCACTCCTCTACAGCGTGCTCCTCTGTAACTCAATCTTCTACAGCACTCCTCTGTACCACACTCCTCTACAGCGCGCTCCTCTGTACCTCACTCCTCTACAGCGTGCTCCTCTGTAACTCATTCTTCTACAGCACTCCTCTGCACCTCACTCCTCTACAGCGTGCTCCTCTGTACCTCACTCCTCTACAGCATGCTCCTCTGTACCTCACTCCTCTACAGCGCGCTCCTCTGCAACTCACTCCTCTACAGCGCGCTCCTCTGTACCTCACTCCTCTACAGCGTGCTCCTCTGTAACTCAATCTTCTACAGCACTCCTCTGTACCACACTCCTCTACAGCGCGCTCCTCTGTACCTCACTCCTCTACAGCGCACTCCTCTGTAACTCATTCTTCTACAGCACTCCTCTGTACCACACTCCTCTACAGCGCGCTCCTCTGTACCTCACTCCTCTACAGCGCGCTCCTCTGTACCTCACTCCTCTACAGCGCGCTCCTCTGTAACTCACTCCTCTACAGCGCGCTCCTCTGTAACTCATTCTTCGACAGCACTCCTCTGCACCTCACTCCTCTACAGCGCGCTCCTCTGCACCTCACTCCTCTACAGCGCGCTCCTCTGCACCTCACTCCTCTACAGCGCGCTCCTCTGCACCTCACTCCTCTATAGCGCGCTCCTCTGCACCTCACTCCTCTACAGCGCGCTCCTCTGCAACTCACTCCTCTACAGCGCGCTCCTCTGTAACTCATTCTTCTACAGCACTCCTCTGCACCTCACTCCTCTACAGCACGCTCCTCTGCACCTCACTCCTCTACAGCGCGCTCCACTGCACCTCACTCCTCTACAGCGCGCTCCTCTGCACCTCACTCCTCTACAGCGCGCTCCTCTGCAACTCACTCCTCTACAGCGCGCTCCTCTGTAACTCATTCTTCTACAGCACTCCTCTGCACCTCACTCCTCTACAGCGCGCTCCTCTGCACCTCACTCCTCTACAGCACGCTCCTTTGCACCTCACTCCTCTACAGCGCGCTCCTCTGCACCTCACTCCTCTACAGCACGCTCCTCTGCACCTCACTCCTCTACAGCGCGCTCCTCTGCACCTCACTCCTCTACAGCGCGCTCCTCTGCACCTCACTCCTCTACAGCGCGCTCCTCTGCACCTCACTCCTCTACAGCGCGCTCCTCTGTATCGCACTCCTCTACAGCGCGCTCCTCTGTAACGCACTCCTCTACAGCGCGCTCCTCTGTACCTCACTCCTCTACAGCGCACTCCTCTGTAACTCATTCTTCTACAGCACTCCTCTGCAACTCACTCCTCTACAGCGCGCTCCTCTGTACCTCACTCCTCTACAGCGCGCTCCTCTGTACCTCACTCCTCTACAGCGCGCTCCTCTGCAACTCACTCCTCTACAGCGCGCTCCTCTGCAACTCACCTCCTCACTGCACCTCACTCCTCTACAGCGCGCTCCTCTGTAACTCACTCCTCTACAGCGCGCTCCTCTGTAACTCATTCTTCTACAGCACTCCTCTGTACCACACTCCTCTACAGCGTGCTCCTCTGTACCTCACTCCTCTACAGCATGCTCCTCGATAGCACATTCCACTGTATCTCACTCCTCTACAGCACTGCATCTCACTCCACTAAAATGGTCTCACTCCTCACTGCACCTCACTCCTCTACAGCGCGCTCCTCTGTAACTCACTCCTCTACAGCGCGCTCCTCTGTAACTCATTCTTCTACAGCACTCCTCTGTACCACACTCCTCTACAGCGCGCTCCTCTGTACCTCACTCCTCTACAGCGCACTCCTCTGTACCTCACTCCTCTACAGCGCGCTCCTCTGTAACTCACTCTTTTACAGCACTCCTCTGCACCTCTCTCCTCTGCTGCACACTGCACCTCACTCCTATACAGCGCGCTCCTCTGTAGCTCACTCCTCTACAGCGCGCTCCTCTGTAACTCATTCTTCTACAGCACTCCTCTGCACCTCACTCCTCTACAGCGTGCTCCTCTGTACCTCACTCCTCTACAGCATGCTCCTCTGCAACTCACACCTCTACAGCACGCTCCTCTGTACCTCACTCCTCTACAGCGCGCTCCTCTGTACCTCACTCCTCTACAGCGCGCTCCTCTGGACCTCACTCCTCTACAGCGCGCTCCTCTGTACCTCACTCCTCTACAGCGCGCTCCTCTGTACCTCACTCCTCTACAGCGCGCTCCTCTGTACCTCACTCCTCTACAGCGTGCTCCTCTGTAACTCACTCCTCTACAGCACGCTCCTCTGCACCTCACTCCTCTACAGCGCGCTCCTCTGTACCTCACTCCTCTACAGCGCTTCTCTGTACCTCACTCCTCTACAGCGTGCTCCTCTGTAACTCATTCTTCTACAGCACTCCTCTGTACCACACTCCTCTACAGCGCGCTCCTCTGTACCTCACTCCTCTACAGCGCGCTCCTCTGTACCTCACTCCTCTACAGCGCGCTCCTCTGTAACTCATTCTTCTACAGCATTCCTCTGCACCTCACTCCTCTACAGCGCGCTCCTCTGCACCTCACTCATATACAGCGCGCTCCTCTGCAACTCACTCCTATACAGCACGCTCCTCTGTACCTCACTCCTCTACAGGTCGCTCCTCTGCAACTCATTCTTCTACAGCACTCCTCTGCAACTCACTCGTCTACAGCGCGCTCCTCTGCACCTCACTCCTCTACAGCGCGCTCCTCTGCACCTCACTCCTCTACAGCGCGCTCCTCTGCACCTCACTCCTCTACAGCGCGCTCCTCTGCACCTCACTCCTCTACAGCGCGCTCCTCTGCACCTCACTCCTCTACAGTGCGCTCCTCTGCAACTCACTCCTCTACAGCGCGCTCCTCTGCACCTCACTCCTCTACAGCGCGCTCCTCTGCACCTCACTCCTCTACAGCGCGCTCCTCTGCACCTCACTCCTCTACAGCACGCTCCTCTGCAACTCACTCCTCTACAGCGCGCTCCTCTGTAACTCATTCTTCTACAGCACTCCTCTGCACCTCACTCCTCTACAGCACGCTCCTCTGCACCTCACTCCTCTACAGCGCGCTCCACTGCACCTCACTCCTCTACAGCTCGCTCCTCTGCACCTCACTCCTCTACAGCGCGCTCCTCTGCAACTCACTCCTCTACAGCGCGCTCCGCTGTAACTCATTCTTCTACAGCACTCCTCTGCACCTCACTCCTCTACAGCGCGCTCCTCTGCACCTCACTCCTCTACAGCACGCTCCTCTGCACCTCACTCCTCTACAGCGCACTCCTCTACAGCGCGCTCCTCTGCACCTCACTCCTCTACAGCACGCTCCTCTGCACCTCACTCCTCTACAGCGCGCTCCTCTGCACCTCACTCCTCTACAGCGCGCTCCTCTGCACCTCACTCCTCTACAGCGCGCTCCTCTGTACCGCACTCCTCTACAGCGCGCTCCTCTGTAACGCACTCCTCTACAGCGCGCTCCTCTGTACCTCACTCCTCTACAGCGCACTCCTCTGTAACTCATTCTTCTACAGCACTCCTCTGCACCTCACTCCTCTACAGCGCGCTCCTCTGTACCTCACTCCTCTACAGCGCGCTCCTCTGTACCTCACTCCTCTACAGCGCGCTCCTCTGTAACTCATTCTTCTACAGCACTCCTCTGCACCTCACTCCTCTACAGCGTGCTCCTCTGTACCTCACTCCTCTACAGCATGCTCCTCTGTACCTCACTCCTCTACAGCGCGCTCCTCTGTAACTCATTCTTCTACAGCACTCCTCTGTACCTCACTCCTCTACAGCGCGCTCCTCTGTACCTCACTCCTCTACAGCGTGCTCCTCTGTAACATTCTTCTACAGCACTCCTCTGTACCACACTCCTCTACAGTGCGCTCCTCTGTACCTCACTCCTCTACAGCGCGCTCCTCTGTACCTCACTCCTCTACAGCGCGCTCCTCTGTAACTCATTCTTCTACAGCACTCCTCTGTACCCCACTCCTCTACAGCGCGCTCCTCTGCAACTCACTCCTCTACAGCGCGCTCCTCTGCACCTCACTCCTCTACAGCGCGCTCCTCTGTACCTCACTCCTCTACAGCGCGCTCCTCTGTACCTCACTCCTCTACAGCGCGCTCCTCTGTACCTCACTCCTCTACAGCGCACTCCTCGATAGCACATTCCACTGTATCTCACTCCACTAAAACGGTCTCACTCCTCACTGCACCTCACTCCTCTGCTGCACACTGCACCTCACTCCTCTACAGCGCGCTCCTCGATAGCACATTCCACTGTATCTCACTCCTCTACAGCACTGCATCTCACTCCACTAAAACGGTCTCACTCCTCACTGCACCTCACTCCTCTGCTGCACACTGCACCTCACTCCTCTACAGCGCGCTCCTCGATAGCACATTCCACTGTATCTCACTCCTCTACAGCACTGCATCTCACTCCACTAAAATGGTCTCACTCCTCACTGCACCTCACTCCTCTACAGCGCGCTCCTCTGCAACTCACCCCTCTACAGCACGCTCCTCTGTAACTCATTCTTCTACAGCACTCCTCTGCACCTCACTCCTCTACAGCGCGCTCCTCTGTACCTCACTCCTCTACAGCGCGCTCCTCTGCACCTCACTCCTCTACAGCGCGCTCCTCTGCACCTCACTCCTATACAGCGCGCTCCTCTGCACCTCACTCCTCTACAGCGCGCTCCTCTGCAACTCACTCCTCTACAGCGCGCTCCTCTGCAACTCACTCCTCTACAGCGCGCTCCTCTGCAACTCACTCCTCTACAGCGCGCTCCTCTGTACCTCACTCCTCTACAGCGCGCTCCTCTGTAACTCATTCTTCTACAGCACTCCTCTGCACCTCACTCCTCTACAGCGCGCTCCTCTGCACCTCACTCCTCTACAGCGCGCTCCTCTGCACCTCACTCCTCTACAGCGCGCTCCTCTGCACCTCACTCCTCTACAGCGCGCTCCTCTGCAACTCACTCCTCTACAGCGCGCTCCTCTGTAACTCACTCCTCTACAGCGCTCTCCTCTGTAACTCACTCCTCTACAGCGCGCTCCTCTGTACCGCACTCCTCTACAGCGCGCTCCTCTGTACCGCACTCCTCTACAGCGCGCTCCTCTGTACCTCACTCCTCTACAGCGCGCTCCTCTGTAACTCATTCTTCTACAGCATTCCTCTGCACCTCACTCCTCTACAGCGCGCTCCTCTGCACCTCACTCCTATACAGCGCGCTCCTCTGCACCTCACTCCTATACAACGCGCTCCTCTGCACCTCACTCCTCTACCGCGCGCTCCTCTGCAACTCACTCCTCTACAGCGCGCTCCTCTGCAACTCACTCCTCTACAGCGCGCTCCTCTGTAACTCACTCCTCTACAGCGCGCTCCTCTGTACCGCACTCCTCTACAGCGCGCTCCTCTGTACCGCACTCCTCTACAGCGCGCTCCTCTGTACCTCACTCCTCTACAGCGCGCTCCTCTGTAACTCATTCTTCTACAGCATTCCTCTGCACCTCACTCCTCTACAGCGCGCTCCTCTGCACCTCACTCCTATACAGCGCGCTCCTCTGCACCTCACTCCTATACAACGCGCTCCTCTGCACCTCACTCCTCTACAGCGCGCTCCTCTGCAACTCACTCCTCTACAGCGCGCTCCTCTGCAACTCACTCCTCTACAGCGCGCTCCTCTGCACCTCACTCCTCTACAGCGCGCTCCTCTGTACCTCACTCCTCTACAGCGCGCTCCTCTGTACCTCACTCCTCTACAGCGTGCTCCTCTGTAACTCATTCTTCTACAGCATTCCTCTGCACCTCACTCCTATACAGCGCGCTCCTCTGCACCTCACTCCTCTACAGCGCGCTCCTCTGCAACTCACTCCTCTACAGCGCGCTCCTCTGCAACTCACTCCTCTACAGCGCGCTCCTCTGCAACTCACTCCTCTACAGCGCGCTCCTCTGCAACTCACTCCTCTACAGCGTGCTCCTCTGTACCTCACTCCTCTACAGCGCGCTCCTCTGTAACTCATTCTTCTACAGCACTCCTCTGCACCTCACTCCTCTACAGCGCGCTCCTCTGCAACTCACTCCTCTACAGCGCGCTCCTCTGTAACTCATTCTTCTACAGCAGTCCTCTGCACCTCACTCCTCTACAGCGCGCTCCTCTGCACCTCACTCCTCTACAGCGCGCTCCTCTGCACCTCACTCCTCTACAGCGCGCTCCTCTGCACCTCACTCCTCTACAGCGCGCTCCTCTGCAACTCACTCCTCTACAGCGCGCTCCTCTGCAACTCACTCCTCTACAGCGCGCTCCTCTGTAACTCACTCCTCTACAGCGCTCTCCTCTGTAACTCACTCCTCTACAGCGCGCTCCTCTGCATCTCACTCCTCTACAGCGCGCTCCTCTGCACCTCACTCCTCTACAGCGCGCTCCTCTGCATCTCACTCCTCTACAGCGCGCTCCTCTGCACCTCACTCCTCTACAGCGCGCTCCTTTGCACTTCACTCCTCTACAGCGCACTCCTCTGTAACTCACTCCTCTACAGCGCACTCTGTATCTCATTACTCGACAGTGCACTCCTCTGCATCTCACTCCTCTACAGTGCACTCCTCTGTATCTCACTCCTCTACAGTGCACTCCTCTACAGTGCACTCCATTATCTCACTCCTCTACAGTGCACTCCTCTGCATCTCACTCCTCTACAGTGCACTCCTCTGCATCTCACTCCTCTACAGTGCACTCCTCTGCATCTCACTCCTCTACAGTGCACTCCTCTGCATCTCACTCCTCTACAGTGCACTCCTCTGCATCTCACTCCTCTACAGTGCACTCCCTCTACAGTGCACTCCATCATTA
>NC_083596.1:583024-605524 GCF_027579695.1 Neoarius graeffei | reverse complement strand
CTCCTCGTGTCTGTGCGGGTTTCCTCCTCTGGGTCTCCGGTTTCCTCCCACAGTCCAAACACACGTGATTCGGTCACCTGGCTCCTCTAAACCCCCAGAGGGCTGAGTGGGAGTGTGATGGTTGCTGGTCTCTGTGTGACCCGCCCAGGGTGAACCCCGCCCTTCACACACAGTCAGCTGGGATTGGCTCCAGCTCACCCACCCTGATGGAGAAGTGGGATCGATCATGGACGGATGAAAGGATGGAATTTTGTGTAGAAAGTTTGCAAAGATATGGCAAATACTCCAGCCGGTAATTGATGTGAAATCACAGAAATGGTCTCAAGTCTTTTGCATCTTATATTTTCCTAAAAACAGCCACAATTCACCTGTTAATAAACCTGGAGACTGAGCGAAAGGGTTCAGGCTTTTCTTCAGCTGTTCTTTAAAGGCTCATTGGATGATTGAGGGTTTTTTCCTTAAATATTTGCTGCATACTAAAGTTTATTCTATTACATATTATATATTGTATATTACACATTAGATTATAAATATTATGTGAGAAAATTTATCAATTAAGAACATCTGTATTTTATTGGAGCAGCCAAATATTACACCAAGATTATATAATTCTGCATAATGACTTTATTGCACAATTAATAACACTCAGGTGTTCTGGGGGGCATAGCTTATTTTGCGAAACACCAAAACTGTGTGTGTTTGTGTGAGATAAACATTATTTACTGGTTCATTTCCTGCAAAACTCAGAAAGTGAAAAGATGTCAGCTCATTAACATGACGTTCTCCTTCATTAACAATGAGCATGTTCCTGAGGGAGTCATATTTAACCCTTGAGTGTTTCAGTCTCATGGCCTCAGATAACATCTCCATGAAGTGCTCCACACAGCACTGCTGTAAGTCAAACACAACTGAGTGAAGAGAACACAGACTAGACTCATGTTAACATCATCACAGTTAACTCTGTAAAACAGCAAATGAGAGAAACACACTGAAGTCGCTCTACACACTCATGTGACTCAGTGTGTGTGTCTGTGTGTTTATACAAAAACAGGCAGGCTGCTGTGTCACAGAGAAGTCCTGCTCTTACACATGGTAATTAACGCTTTTCTGTTTTTCATGCTGCTATTGTAGACTAAATTGTGAGTGAATGAATGAAAGAGTGTGAGAAACAGCAGGAGGTCTGGAACACAGCCCTGAGGAAGATGATGTGCATAAGTTAAATATTTGATTTTAAACTGAGAGAATTCACTGCACTGTGACATTTCACTGATCCTAACAGGTCCACTTCCTGTCTCTGATCACTTCCTGTTACATCACACCTCTCCAGGTTTGGCAATGTGACATCATATGTGTGTATTATGATGATGTATGTAATCGGTGCATCATTTGCATATATTATTATTAACAAAGACCACATGAGACAGTGTGACCTTTGACCCGAGTGAACTTTAATGCCCTGTGTCCAGGGGAACAGACACAGTGGAGACACAGCTGCTGCATAAAACCTTCTGAGATTCTCTCACTGGAACCATCGCACTTTTACTGTTAGAAATAAATGAAATAAAAACAAATTTGCTCTGAAAAACACACACACACACACACACACACACACACACACACAGGGAACGAGCCTGACTGAAATGTTTCCCACATGTTTCTGTGCGCTTTCACTCTGCTGTAAATGAGCTTCTCTACTCAGCCCTAATCTGTTGGTGATGAATTAAAACTCATCAATAATAAATCACACACACACGGTCATTATTCACACTAACTCTGTGTGTGTGTGTGTGTGTGTGTGTGTGTGTTACTGAGACACTCTGCTCTGACACACAATTTTAACTTTATTAACATCTTTCTTGTCTTTTTCATGCTGCTGTATTTAGATGGAACTGAGTGAAGGGAAGAAAGCAACAAAAACAGAATCTGAGACAGAACTGTTAATAAATATATCATAATCAACCTTGTGTTTTTTCAACCCCAATAATAATAATAATAATAATAATAATAATAATAATAATAATACAGCTCATCATGTGAGCTCACACACTCACTGTATTCAGTAAGAGTGATATTTTTGCCCTTTACTTTCAAGAAGGACAGAGTGTATAAACTATGTGTGTGAATGAAGTGCTCCATGGTGTTTAGCTGATGGGTTTGAGCTTGGACCAGGGGTTAGTGCCACGCACGTCAATCGGAGGATTGTTGGAGAAGACGTGATTACACAAATCGTCCAGTGGAGGCTCGGGGTCTGTGGTGGCGAACTGGGAAGCGTCCTCAATCTCCTTCCTCACTTCTACATCAATCTCCTACAGGGAACAGTGACAGGTTCATTACAGTGCAGGCACACAGACACACACACACACCATATATCTGTCTGCCTGTCTGATGGTCTAGCCGCAAATCTGTTTTTCTGATGTTCACTGGTCTCTCTGTTGATCTATCTGTCTCTATTCTAACAAGATCAGGAAACAATCTGTGTGTGCGCACGCGTGCATATTGTATGTACAGTGTATGGTGTTCATGTAGTATTTATGTGTATTGTGTGTGTGTGTGTGTGTGTGAGAGAGAGAGACACAGACCTTGAGCTTCTCCACACTGGCCATGTTGTTACTGATCATGCGGTCCTTCAGCATGGAGATGGGGTCACTCTTACTGCGCACCTCCTGGATCTCCTCACGTGTATGGTAACGATGGCGACACAGCAGGCTCAGAGCAGTCTACTAAGGGCTTTTAGAACTCACACACACCAGGTGGTAATCAGGCTGTTTACCTGATGCTAGGGTCACTCATGCTGTGTCCATGGTAACGGTAGGTCTGGAGCTCCATCAGAATTGAAGAAGAAAGAAGAAGAAACCTTTATTTGTCATATGCACACTTCAAGCACAGTGTAATTCATCCTCTGCATTTAACCCATCTGAAGCAGTGAACACACACACACACACACACACACACACACAGAGCAGTGGGCAGCCACACCAGAGCGCCCGGGGAGCAGTCAGGGGTTCGGTACCTCACTCGAGGGCACCTCAGCCCAAGGCCGCCCCACATCAACCTAACCTGCATGTCTTTGGACTGTGGGGGAAACCGGAGCACCTGGAGGAAACCCACGCGGACACAGGGAGAACATGCAAACTCCACACAGAAAGGCCCTCGCCGGCCACGGGGCTCGAACCTGGACCTTCTTGCTGTGAGGGCGACCGTGGTAACCACTACACCACCATACCCTGTAATTATTTATTTATAATAAACACATTATTTATAATATAATTTCACATTAGAGTAAAACACACATTAACATCTGTGCTTTAATTCTCTTTCGTGCATCAGCTGATCACACACAGCACTCCAGCGCCCCCTACAGGTGCAGTGTACAGCTTATAGAGATGAAAGTGGAGCAAAGAAAAAAACCCTGAAAGTCAAACTAAAACTGTGTTCACACTTATACCGGTACGATAGTGGTATAACTGTATCGATACAAAGTATACCGGTACAGTGTAGTGCATCTGTCCACACTAGCGAGAAATGTTTGTGGTTTTCTTTCACGGTAGTTGAAATGCGCGTGCGTGAAATGTTTCCATGGTTACCGAGTAACTTCCTTCCGAGAATATATGGCGGATGAAACAACGTGTGTGTGCTTTTTGTTGTCAGTGTACAGTCTGTATTTCTGGTGGTCATTTATTCAGTCGAATCGTGTAAAACGTGCGAGGCAGTTGAGAAAGAAAGAAACGAATCTCCGTTCTTCACTATTTTATTCAGCGAAGACATCGATTGAGGTGTGTGACTTTGCGCATGTGCATTATATTTGTATCGATACAGAGCCGCTTCATCTGTCCACACTACAGCGAAGCGCTACAGTACCGATACTGTACCGGTACGAAACCCATACATTTGTGGGTTTCATACCGCTACAGTTATACCGCTACAGTACCGGTATAGTTGCTAGTGTGGACAGGTATTGCGGTACGAAAGTAGGTTTCGTATCGGTACAAAATCCCGAGTGTGGACAGGGTATAAGATGGGGGGGGCAGGCAACGTCCCCCGAAAATATTTTAATAACATAACACGCAAAACCCTGCATTCTAGCAGGGGTGCAGGTAGGATTTTTGAACTGGGGGGGGACTGAGCTGTCAGCAAATGATTCCATTTTGTGTGTGTGTGTGTATATATATATATATATATATATATATATATATACACACTACCATTCAAAAGTTTGGGGTCACTTTGAAATGTCCTTATTTTTGAAAGAAAAGCACTGATCTTTTCAATGAAGATCACTTTAAACTAATCAGAAATCCACTCTATACATTGCTAATGTGGTAAATGACTATTCTAGCTGCAAATGTCTGGTTTTTGGTGCAATATCTCCATAGGTGTATAGAGGCCCATTTCCAGCAACTCTCACTCCAGTGTTCTAATGGTACAATGTGTTTGCTCATTGCCTCAGAAGGCTAATGGATGATTAGAAAACCCTTGTACAATCATGTTAGCACAGCTGAAAACAGTTGAGCTCTTTAGAGAAGCTATAAAACTGACCTTCCTTTGAGCAGATTGAGTTTCTGGAGCATCACATTTGTGGGGTCGATTAAATGCTCAAAATGGCCAGAAAAATGTCTCGACTATATTTTCTATTCATTTTACAACTTATGGTGGGAAATAAAAGTGTGACTTTTCATGGAAAACACAAAATTGTCTGGGTGACCCCAAACTTTTGAACGGTAGTGAGTATACATGTTATTTCACCTCCCTCACTGCCATCACCAGGAACTACCTGCAGGCCAGGACAATGATAACATTTTAACATAGCCTATGGAAATCCAAAGTTTACACATTATCATCACGCACAGAAATTGCAAAACTAGTTTTAAAACCGCTAAGTTCTAACTGTTAACCATAGCGAGAGGCTGGGCTACGTGTGTGTGTGTAAAGTGTAAACCAGTGCATCCTGACTTTCTAACTATGCCTGTGTGTTGAGTGAGCGGCAGTCAGTCAACAACTCTTCACAAAGTTTCCTTATGAAACAATATGCTCGCTGAAATTATGGCAGGGAACGCCAGATTAAACATTAAAACTGCCTTCTGAGCACTGTATCTACAGGCTACCACCGAAAGAAGGAGGCTACCAGAAAGGCATCTCTACTCCGTACGATTTTACTTTCACTACGCCATTACTTTGAACAGACGATCAAAAAATTGCAAGGTGATATGATAAAGTAAGGCACAGTTTACTTAGTCTTTTTTTTTTTTAAACGATGCAATCGTTTTCTGCCTTTTGGCACCCTTCATCATGCCGTGTTGGGGTCCTGAACTAGGAGGCGCTGTCCCCGATATGCCTGTCAAACTTGTGGGTAACCATAGCAACCAAGCTCGAGCTCGCAACCTGTGCAGTCTGCGCAGTTGCAACTATGTATGTACTGCTGTGCACCTCAATAAACCGAATGGTAATTAGTCTTTTGATTTTTCCGTGAGGTTTGCCTTATGCAAAGAAAGACAGCATAGACGTTTTTTCCTCCCTATAAGTGGGGGGGACCGAACGAGGTGAATTTAAATCTGGGTGGGACGAATCCCCCCCGTCCCCCCCTCTATCTGCGCCCGTGCATTCTAGTGCATTTTAGTACTTATTTTTACTAAAACAGGTTATAACTTTTAAGCCTTTTTCTTTCATGTACATTAATGATTAACATGTCAAAAATATCAAATTTAATTCCCTGAGTTAATGAGTAATTTTCAGGAGTGCATTTTGAAAATGCGGTGATTTTCCTGCTACACAGTTCATTACTTTGAAAAAAATCAGACAGTTGAAGGTCTCATCTCATTATCTCCAGCCGCTTTATTAAGCAGCTAACGGATAATGAGATGAGACGGATAAATCCTGTTCTACAGAATCACAGGCGGGCTGGATCCTATCCCAGCTGATGTAGGTTGAATTGGGATTAATTAAATTATAAATTATGTGATAATTGATAATTAAATTAATCAATTTATAAATAAAGATCAGTCTCATAAAATCTTAAATTATTAATCTTAATACTCACCGTGAATGGTTACACTCAAGATTAATGGTAGCTCTGTATTAGATGGGAAACCCAGTTGTATACAAAAGCTAAATTCTGAAGGAAAAAGGAGTTCTAAATAGTTGACCTTGTGAATAAACAACAGGAACAAGTAAAATGCAATTAATTTTAATTAGCTTTTATTTGTCTACTACTCACTAATAATAATAAACTCAAAATACATTCAATGTCAGCAAAGGTAATAAGACAAAACAATGGAACAATTACACCTGGACTATAAATTTGAGGGAAAGAGAGAGAGAAAGAGATAGAAGAAAAAAGAAAAGAATCCCTTGTGTGCGTGTGTGTGGAGGTGTGTGTGTGTGTGTGACCTAGCTTGTCGTTAGCTAAAACAAAGGAATGTTAGCTAAAACAAAGGAATGTTAGCTAAATAGAACAAAGGATTAGCTCTGTGGCTAATGTGTGCTTTGTGTAGGTATCTGTGGGCAGATGCTAATGACTAGCCACTCTGGCAATGCTTAAACAAAATGGCGGTCAGTGCCTAGGTGTCGTATCACAGGTAACTCAATGAGGAAGGTATCAAAATGGCGTCGGAAAGATGGCGCCTGCAGGCCTAGTCGAGAACACAAGCCTACCAGCTAGCGTATCACCCTGAGGTAGCTAGCAATAAGTTGCTAAGGAGAATCTGACCACGCTACAGCTGGATCCAAACACTGCACTTAACAATTTCCAACAGACTATCTAGGCAAAGAACTCAACGCGAGAGAGAGAGAGAGTGTGAGAGAGTGTGTATATGTGTTGGATGGAGAGAACTAGGCCTTGTAGCGGTCTAGCCTCGGAGCTTAAAATAACAAACTTGTCGCTGCGCTGCTAATCAGATAGGGAAGCTAGCAATGGAGTTAAGGAAAGATATCATGCAAGATACCCTGTCTAACAAGTTCAAAGAAAAAAAAAAAAAACAGAACCAAAACAAACAATAAAAACAAACAAACACCTTCCGTGTCTGAGCGGGTATGCTAAATAGCTCAAAGCTTAAACATGACCCTAACAACTGTAGGTTGAATTGGGATTAATTAAATTATAAATTATGTGATAATTGATAATTAAATTAATCAATTTATAAATAAAGATCAGTCTCATAAAATCTTAAATTATTAATCTTAATACTCACCGTGAATGGTTACACTCAAGATTAATGGTAGCTCTGTATTAGATGGGAAACCCAGTTGTATACAAAAGCTAAATTCTGAAGGAAAAAGGAGTTCTAAATAGTTGACCTTGTGAATAAACAACAGGAACAAGTAAAATGCAATTCAATTTTATTAGCTTTTATTTGTCTACTACTCACTAATAATAATAAACTCAAAATACATTCAATGTCAGCAAAGGTAATAACAAGACAAAACAATGGAACAATTACACCTGGACTATAAATTTGAGGGAAAGAGAGAGAGAAAGAGATAGAAGGAAAAAAAAAAGAAAAGAATCCCTTGTGTGTGCGTGTGTGTGAGGCTAGGGCAAGCCGATGCGTGTGTGTGTGTGTGACCTAGCTTGTCGTTAGCTAAAACAAAGGAATGTTAGCTAAAACAAAGGAATGTTAGCTAAATAGAACAAAGGATTAGCTCTGTGGCTAATGTGTGCTTTGTGTAGGTATCTGTGGGCAGATGCTAATGCTAGCCACTCTGGCAATGCTTAAACAAAATGGCGGTCAGTGCCTAGGTGTCGTATCACAGGTAACTCAATGAGGAAGGTATCAAAATGGCGTCGGAAAAATGGCGCCTGCAGGCCTAGTCGAGAACACAAGCCTACCAGCTAGCGTATCACCCTGAGGTAGCTAGCAATAAGTTGCTAAGGAGAATCTGACCACGCTACAGCTGGATCCAAACACTGCACTTAACAACAATTTCCAACAGACTATCTAGGCAAAGAACTCAACGCGAGAGAGAGAGAGAGAGAGAGAGAGAGAGAGAGAGAAAGAGTGTGAGAGAGTGTGTATATGTGTTGGATGGAGAGAACTAGGCCTTGTAGCGGTCTAGCCTCGGAGCTTAAAATAACAAACTTGTCGCTGCGCTGCTAATCAGATAGGGAAGCTAGCAATGGAGTTAAGGAAAGATATCATGCAAGATACCCTGTCTAACAAGTTCAAAGAAAAAAAAACAGAACCAAAACAAACAATAAAAACAAACAAACAAACAATAAAAACAAACAAACACCTTCCGTGTCTGAGCGGGTATGCTAAATAGCTCAAAGCTTAAACATGACCCTAACAACCATCTGAATAAGCTACAAATTAAAAATTTGCCCAAGTGCCTACTCAATGCGATGGAAGTTCTTTCTCCGATGTCCGCGCTGAGGGTCGCAGTCCGAGGAGAGGAGGTTAGCGGCGCGTTGCGTCCAACCGCGGCTAACGAAGCAGGGAGATGAAGGCCTAGCTGGCCCACGGTGCTTCAGGAGAAACCTCCGGTGATGCGTCGACGAGAAAAAGGCTGAGAGGAGCGAAGCTGTCCGCAAATGCCTCTTAGCGTGGAAAACTACTTAACTGTAGTTAAACTTTGCAAAGGTTTAGAATCGAAACCACTATATCGCTGAAACTTAGCGGGTCGTTCAAAAGTTCGGCCGAAACTAATTTGAACAGGCTGTTCTCAGACAATAGCGGTTAGTCTCAACACTGTAGCTTGCGTGCCTACAGTCCGTCCGACCACTCCAGTAGTCAGAACATGAGAGAGCGAATCGAGGCGCTCTCGATACAGTTAAAGCAGTTCCACTTCACGTCACATCCGGGTGGAGCGCGCAAGGAAATTGTGGGATCGTTATAGGGGGCGCTGGCGAGTTACCAACATTCCCCCCTTGGCCATAGGCGCTGAAAGGAGTGATACCCTATGGGCACATGGTGTTTAGTCTGCGACCCACGGTCCCTAGTAATCCACAATGAGGTAGTTCCACAATGAGGTAGTTCCACAATGAGGTAGTTCCAAGGGTCCTTTCTGTGAAAAGTCTTTCAGACACAGTTCAACAGTTCAATTCATTTCATACAGTCCATAAGATGCATAGGCACTTGGGCATGAAAGCATAGGCACTTGGACATGAAAACAATTACACTATGGCTACTTAACTACCTTCTACATACAATATTTCACACAGCAAACAAAAAGAATCAAAACTCCATAAAGGAAAATGGAAAAGAGGGGTTAGTTAGCGTGTTAGCAAGCCTACTCTTCAAGAAAGTTAGTGGAGGCCTTAGGCCTGATGGAGAATCGGACAATGCCACGATCTAATTTCTCAGGTGCGTAGATCGTTTTGTCCAGTTTGCGGTGTAGTGTCAGTATGTACCTATGTAGAGTGATGGCTATGAAGACTGTGATAACCCAACCGCTAGTTAGAAATCCCAGCGCAATTCGGCTTATTAAAGATCCTTGATCGGAAGAAGGGTTTGCGCGGTTATTCAAGAAAGTGGTAGCGATGCCAGTGGGCTTAAGATCGAATTGCACGGTTTTGGTCCCTTCCAGCAGTAGTTGTGCTTGGAGGGTGGAGTTTATCTCAAGTTCGTGACTTGGGAAGGCATCGGGCATTTCTATCTCGGTCTCATACTGGTCAGCGCTAAGGTGATGGAGGGTGATGTCACCCACGTGAACAGTGGCTCCTAGTGGGACACTTAGGAGAGAGGTTTCGTTAGGGATCTTCATTCTAGTGGCAGTGTTATGTTGATCATATGATACCAGAATCTCAGTTTGGGGAGTGTTGATTAGCCACCGATTACCAGCTCTTTCTACTCTAGTTCCTATTCCTTCATCTTTAATAGACAATTTGCCTGCACACTTCTGATCGGGGACTTTTATCAATCCACAGAGACGGTCTGTGGTGTCTCGGATAAAGGGATTGCTGGGGCAGACCCAGTGGATATCTTTGGTAGAGGTGCACATGTCTAAGTTAGGGACGAGGTAGATAGAGGGGTTGTCATCGTGATAGGCTATGGTGGGAGGTGTCTGCAAACGTACGTGTACGTCGTTGTTCCAGAAACCTACATTAAGGACAGATTTGATTCTGTATATGTTTTGCCGTTCAATAACGGGGAGATTGAGGATGAAGCCTATTTCTAGGTTTTGAGGGTTCACAAAAATGGGGATAGCACTGCCAAGACTATAAGCCAGATGAATCTGTGATGAGTAAACGTTAGTCGTGGTAGTAGATCGGAGTATGCTGTCAACCATGCTGAGGGGTATCAAATATGGTGGGATTTTACGTCCACTCAGGGTGCTGAGAGAGCTACTTACTTCTCTCATCAGGTCCTGCATTAGGTCTCGGATTACTCGGACGTACTTGACTTCGCTTCTCATGATTGCTGCTAGCCTGTCTACGGCATGTACTGTGTTCTTGATTAATGTAGAATGCATGTTAACGGTTAGTATGGTTCCCTGCAGGGTTTTGCCTAGGCCCTGCAGCTCCTCCTGTTGAGTTAGTAGTCTACCCTGGATTTCTGCAACATACAGGAGTTTGTTATTCCGATTTGAGTGGTAACAAGGGTGGTTACTTATAGATGCACGCTTATGGATTGAGAGGCATGCAACTAAGTTGGGCAGGCTATAACTTACTGTTTGTCCACCCCCCTATGGAGTGTGGACTGCTCAAAAAGCTTTATTTGGTTGCTATGGACCCATCTATACGAAGGCGCCTGGCTGGGCTTCGAAGTTTTGATGCGGTAGGCGACGGGGGACAGTTTACCGACGATTTCGAAAGGGCCGGACCAACGGGGTAAGAATTTCCTGGCTACTCCTACCGGTTTGGTGAAATTGAAGTATAGGACTCTGTCGCCTACTTCGTACTCACGGTGTGTCGCCTTTCTGTCGTAGTAAGCTTTCTGTCCTTTTGCACTCTTTTCGAGGTGTTCCTGGGCCCACGCAAATGTGGCCTGCAAGTGGCGTTGCAAGTCGGTGACGTACTGGTGTGCGGTGTACGCAGTGGCAACGCTTAGGTCCTCTGGTCGGTAGAGGAGGTGTAAGGGAAGAACCATTTCACAGCCAGTCATCATTTCGAACGGGGTGACTCCGGTGGTGCGGTGAGGAGTGGACCGAATGGCCATCAGCACCAGAGGGAGTTTGATGTCCCAATCTTTGCCATGGTGACTCACATACTTGCGAAGCATGCTCATGATGGTTTGGTTGGCGCGTTCGACCTGACCAGAAGACTGAGGATGATACGCGATGTGGAATTTTGCCTCGACTCCGAGCATCTCCCACAACACTCTCATGACCTCTGCGGTGAAATGAGTACCTCGGTCGGAATCAATGGATAGGGGCAAGCCCCAACGGCTGAACACATGGTTCATAAGAAGGAGAGCGGTGGTCTCTGCGGTTTCGTTTGGGGCGGGCAAGCATTCCACCCACTTCGTGAACGCGCAAGTGACGGTCAGGAGATACTTATTACCTCGAGCCGATTTCGGCACCGGTCCGACCCAGTCTATCTGGAGATTAGACCAGGGGAATGAGATGCCTTTGCTTTGCAGTGGGGCGCGGTTCAACGGTTGGGCTGGTCGGAATTGGCAGCAAATCAAGCACCCTTTGACATACTCAGTAACGTCCTGAATCATGAAGGGCCAATAGACAATCTGTTGGAGTGTCTGGTAGGTCGCCTGAGCGTTCCTATGGCCCCCGCACGGGCTGTCATGAGCGTACTGCAACATGACCCCCCTATGATCTGTGGGCACGACCCACCGGGGAGGTCCCTGGTTGCGTGGTGTGTACACCAGGAGTCCTTTCTCGAGTTTTAAGCCGTTTTTGAGATTGTGAAGGTGATTTAAGTCTCGGGACTGTTGCAACTCTTGTGGGGAAATTGGGGACGCCACGGGGTCCGCAAGGAACTTACGGATTTGGTGGATCACGGGATCCCTTTCCTGCATAGACACCAGGTCGGCATCCTGGGGCAGTCGGCCGAGTTGCACTGTTCCTGCTTGGGGTACTGCGTCAGTTTGACCTGCTCTAGCCTGTCGGCGAGTAATCGCGGTTACGTCATGGCGTGGCGTCTCGGGAAGCCATGGCGGCTGGAATTCCCAAAGGGGGCCGTCTACGGCTCCCGCTTTGGCGAGGCCATCTGCCTCATCGTTACCGACTTTGTCAGGTCCTGGGACTTGAGAATGTCCCTTCACCTTCTTCCAATAGACGCACATTCCCTGTTCGGTTACGAGTCGATCGCATGCTAGGAAGAGTTCGGAGTGTTTCACTTCCTTGCCCCTTGCATTTTTCATGTCCTGCACCTTCCACGAGGGAAAGTGTGAGACGAAGCTATGCCTGGCATAATTTGAATCAGAGCAGAGGACTAACCGCTTGATGTTCTCACGGGCAGCTTGTTGCAGGACGATGAGCACGGCTGCTACCTCCGCATATTGGCTAGTCTTAGCCCCGAGTCGGTGTTGGTATTTCCCTTGTATAGGGCCGTTCGCCCATACGATACCGACACCGGCTTGCACTTTGCATTCATGATGGAATGAGCATCCATCTATGTAAGCGGTGGGGAGGTCTTTGCAGACGTTCTCGTCATAGTAGTGGTGGTCGGAGGGGAGAGCAGGTACGGTTGTTAGTTCGGTTTGATCTGGACTATTCTCGCAGTCGCAATGCTGGCATTCCGCCAGCCCTCGGCCAAGCACCATCTTGTGGTTCTGGGCGTACTTCACCTCGACGTCGTAGCCCTGTAGTGCCATCATCCAAGCTGCGATGCGACTGTTCGAAACTCTTCCCTCTCTCAGCCTCTGGCTGTTCAAGAACGAGACCGGTTGATGATTGGTCTCTATCACCACCTTCTGGCCACCAATGTAACTGCGAAAGTGTTCAACGGCCCAGACCGTGGCCAGCAGGGCTTTTTCGCAGTCTGAAAATTTCAACTCCACAGCACTGAGGGGCCGACTGGCGTATGCTACGACACGGCGATCTTTGTCATGCTGCTGTGACAGTGCAGCGCTCAGGCAGTGGGTGGAGAAACTAGCCTCCAAGAAGAACGGTTTGTCTTTGTCGGGATACGCGAGGCAGGGAGCAGAGCAGAGCTTCTGCTTCATGCTCTTGAACGCGAGTTCTTGAGGCTCACTCCACTGGAAGGGTTTATCCTTCCGGAGGAGCTCGGTGAGCGGTCGTGCTATCTCCGCGTAGTCCTCGATGAACTGTCGGGAGTAGTTGCAGACCCCTAAGAAGCTCCTGAGTTCGGGTACGTTGGATGGGGCTTTGATATCTTGGATAGCCCGCACCCTCCCTGACTGGGGTTCAATGCCATCTGGCCCGACGCACAGTCCAACGTATTCAACTTTGGTGCGACACCACTGCCCTTTGGTGACAGAGAGCTTCGCTCCTGCTCTGGACAGCTGGGACAGAACATGGCGTATCTCTTCGAGGTGTGCATCAAAAGTCTGTGACCTAATGAGGATGTCATCGACATAGATCAAGTTGCCACGAGCTGCGGCATCGCTCATTGCCTTATGCAAGAAGATGTTGAATTCAGCGGGGGAGTTCGCGTAGCCGAACGGACATCGGTTGAAAGTTAGCTGGCGGTTCCCAAAGGAAAAGGCCAGCTTGTGCTGGTCAGCTGGATCCACGCGCATGGTCCAGAATCCACTCGCCACGTCGGCGGTGGAGAAGAACTTTGCACCCTTCACCTTGGCAAGTTCTTGATCCAGATGGATCATGGGCCATCTTGACAAGGGCACTTGCTTGTTCAGCTGCCTATAGTCAATGGTGAGACGCCACTTGCCGTTCGGTTTCAGCACTGGCCATAAGGGGGAGTTGTAAGTCGAGTTACACTCACGAATGATCTGCTTTTCCAGCAGAGTGTCCAGTGTTTCTTGTATTGAGTCGTATGCGGCTAACGGGATTTTGTATTGCCGCACGAACGTCGGTGGAGCGTTCGGATCTGTTGGGATTCGGACGGTGTGGATGTCCGTGACTCCGCAGTCATTGGAATCTCGCGCCCAGATCGCCTTGAAGTCGTAGAACAGTTCACGGAGCTGTCGTCTCTGGGCGTCCGTGGTCAGGCTGTCAGCTTTCACCAGCTGTTGTTGAACTTCTCGTTCAAAGCCTGGGTACGGTTCACCTAGAGCTGAATCAACGACCTCAGTTGCAGGGGTGTCGTTGCTCGATTGCGTGGCAAGAGCATACACCAGCATGTGTTTCGGGGTGTCAGTTTTGGTCATGACTATGCGCTCGTCGCAAAGCATGATGTGAGGTTCGATGCGGATCATGTGGAAAGGAAGAGTGATCCAGGGAGGTTCCACTGGATCGGAATGAGTGTCCGGCGTTGGCAGCTCACCAATGACTGGAATGGTGAGTTCAAAGTCATGGAATGCCTGGTCTATCAGAAGGCCTAAAGGCCGACGGGCGGGGATCGTGATGGCGTCCCGCGTGGAGTTTTGAACCAGGAGGTAAGCGGAACGATGACTCACTTCAAGCAGCGGAGTCCCACACACGGCTAAATCGAGCTCCATGAAGAATCTGAGAGGCTGGAAGAACGCCTGGGGGCTACGAAACTGTTGGTCTTTCATGATGACCAGCTTAAGAGGGGAACCAGCAGTCCTAGCGGGAATGACAATGTCAAATTCGCTAGTGACATGGCAGGCTTGGGGAATCGTTTGTCCTGACCGCATTTGTTCCGGGTCAGCTTGGAACGGGTGCTTAGCAGCGTCGGCTTGGGTCCAGATGACCCGGTTGACTAGGTCCAGTTGGGCTCCCAGTCTGACCAAGATGTCTGCCCCAATGACCAGTGGGTCAGGAAGTCCGGGGACGACACTCAAGAAATGAAGGAATTCTCTCTGACCGATGGCGAGCGACACGGCGCAGACGCCTGTGGCTTTGATGGGGCTCTGGGGTTGTTCGGCTGACAGTAGCCGGTGGCTCTTCTGCACAAAGACAGCGGAAGGAGTGCTCTGACGCACTATGTCGAACCACGTTTGGCTGATGGCTGACTTCTCTGACCAAAGCGCTAACCTGACGGCAGGTGCCGTGACGCCGTTGACAGCAATGTTGCCAGATATCCAGGGGTAGTACCTGGTTGGGGCAGATTCGCCAAGAAAGCAAAGGAAAGACGGGTGGCCATCAAGCGCGTTGCGGTTGAGAGGAGTGTCGGTTGAGTTTGGTGCGTCTTGACTCGGCTCAGGGTGGAGCGGAGTGGTCTCGAGGTTCTCGGGGACCTGCCCTGACTCAGCTATCGGTGGAGTAGCCTCCACGCTAACTTCATCGCAACAGGCTCGATCGTGACGACGAGGATCTGGGGTCTGTGGGGACGCGACCTGGGCCCACAGTTGCCCACGACGACAGTCAATGAGGGGCGCTAGCCTATCTAGTAGGTCTTGGCCAATGAGGAACGGTTCTACCCCAACAGAGCAGATGTAAGTGGGGTGAGTGATGGACATGCCCTGGAAGGTGAGTTCTAACCATGCAATGGTTGTTACTGGGGCTTGATTCTGGGTGAAGCTAACCAAGTTGACGTCACAACGTTCGGTTCTGATGGGTCTACCTTGCGCGCGCCGCGCATCAGAAACCTCTGCGAAGACTTTGGAACACATCAGGGTGATTTCTGACCCGGTATCTAAGAGAGCTTGGAGGGAAACGTTGCCTTCTACCACAACTGGGGTATAGATACGCTTGGCGTTGCCTTTCCTAACCAAATCTCCAAGAAACTGCGTCAGGGGTGCATCCTGCGGGTCAGGCTTCACTAACGGAGGGGGTGGTTTCAACTCATCGCTGCCTATTGGGCAGGGGTCCTTTCCCCACCCCACGAGGTAGACACGCGGTGGTGGTGGGGATGGGTCCCGGCCTAGTCATGCTGACGGTTCGTCCCTGTCCTTGCTCGGCTTACCCTTCCTGTTCTTATTGCTCAGCAGTTGTTTAACTCGTGCTAATTCGGTCCTCAGTTCTGCCATCCCAAGCGGCTCTTGGTTGGCTTGTTTAATCCGTGCTAATTCAGCCCTCAGTTCTGCCATCCCAAGTGGCTCTTGGTTGGCTTGTTTAGCGGTAGCTAGCTTAGGGCTCCGCTCCCTTCGAGAGGAGTTGCGATGGGGCCTTGACTGTCCGCTATTCTGAGATTTAGGGCCGTGACTGCCAGGTTTGCGGTTACCTTGCCCGTGGGTGTTGGAGCCCTGTTCCCCCTTGGCTCCAGCTTGTCGAACTTTCCAGTTACCTTTGGGTTGACTCGATGTCTGGTGGCCGGGGTTTGGGTTCGCCCAAGGGGGCCCGCGGTTTGGGGCTTCACCCCCTTCTAGGCCTAAGGACTGATCTTCCTGCTCATATAGGCTGAGGACTCTGGGATCGTCCTCGTGGCGGTCTGTGGGTCGGACGAACGTCTCCCACGTTAGTTGTGCGGTGCGACGCATTTCTCTCATAGTATGGGGTCGCTGGCGACACGCGAGTGTTACTTGGTTACGGATGCACGGGTGAAGGTTATGGAGGAAGAGGGACTTGAAGTTGCGATCTTCCTCTAGCCCGGGCTCGCTTCTGCCCTGAAAGTACGCTGCACGGAGCCGACGGTAGTACTCGCGAGGGTGTTCGCTTCGTTTCTGTCTGATCAGAATGGCACCCATCGTCGCAGCAGTCTCGTCCTCGTACAACGAGTATTCCTCTTTCAAGTACTTGCGTATCTTCTTGTAGTTGTCGAGGACTGACTGCGGTAAGGTCTCAACGAATGCTCGTACGCCACTACCTAAAGTTTTCCAGACTAGTCTGGCCTTTTCATGCGACGTAGCCTCTGGCAGGTCCAGGAGGCTACGCTCGATTTCCCGGAAATAATCATTAACGCTTCGGTGTCTATGATTTTCCGGCTCAAAACGCTCTATGTCTTTCGCAAGGACGTCGATTTGGCGGATCCTAGTTTTGCGTTCTGCGACGAGGCGTTTTGATTTTGACCCGTAGGGGTCCTCGCTGTCTTCGCTATTTGAGCTGCTCTCATATCGCCTATGTCTGCGTTTCGGCTTGGAGGCGGCCTCTCCGTCAGAGGAGTCTGAGGGTACGTAGCGCGGCGTTTTCTGCGGGCTAGAGGCTGCAGCGATATTGAAGCGCGAGGGGGTGTAGTGGGGAGTAAAGTAAAAACTCCCAGCGCCACGAGGTGGCGATCGCGCGACTTTCACGCGAGTTGAGCTTGAGTGCGGTGTCTGATCTACCGTTCTAAGCTCAGGTTCTTCCTCCTCCAGAGCGGAACTCTGTTCTTGGGAGGGTTTGGCCGATCCCTCATCTGAGCGACGTGCTTGCGTCACTTCTTCTCTGAGGTATTCTATTTCGCGCTTTAGTTCATCTTGTGTGGCTCTCAGGCCCACGAGGCTACTCTCCGCGCTTTCTGCTCTCCTTTGAGCTTCGGCCAGTTGTCGTTTTAGTGTTCTTTTCTCTTGTTCGAGGGTCATACACACATGTTCCATTTCCTTATAGTAGATCATGAACAATTTGGGTAGCCCTTCTGGAAGAGTCATAGTACGCTCCTTAAGTTCCCTAACGGCTATGTGTATTTCATCAAAGCGAGCCTTTTGGTCCAGATCACAGAAGTAATTTCTCCTATCCTCCGGGACTTGGCCTAAATCGCCTACAACGTCGAAGAGAGAGAGGAGGGGCCCTTCTGACTCCCTTGATGGGGAACGCGACATTTTGTTCGAAATGTATTAATTAACTTAAAGGAAATTAATACTAGGGGTTGATTAGGTTAGAATTTAATTTAATCCAAGTTGCTAAATAATTGATGTGGTTTCTTAGCTACTTTGTTTTCACTAATGTTTCACTTGTATTAATTAGCTCAATTAATAATTAGTTAACAATAATGATTATTATTATTAATAATATTAATTAAGTACTTGGATTAGATATTACTCTAATGTACTAATCAATTAAACCAGTTTATCAGCTAACTGTGGTTGGCAGCTGAATTTCAGTTCTGTGATTAACACACTGTTAATGATTCACCATTAAAGTCATCTGTGTTATACCTTGGCAGTTGATTTTGGGTATACAGCAGTTTACAAGTTATTGTTGAGAAATTCACAAGGTCATTAAACTATTCCTCACACGGGGCACCACTTTAATGTAGGTTGAATTGGGATTAATTAAATTATAAATTATGTGATAATTGATAATTAAATTAATCAATTTATAAATAAAGATCAGTCTCATAAAATCTTAAATTATTAATCTTAATACTCACCGTGAATGGTTACACTCAAGATTAATGGTAGCTCTGTATTAGATGGGAAACCCAGTTGTATACAAAAGCTAAATTCTGAAGGAAAAAGGAGTTCTAAATAGTTGACCTTGTGAATAAACAACAGGAACAAGTAAAATGCAATTCAATTTTATTAGCTTTTATTTGTCTACTACTCACTAATAATAATAAACTCAAAATACATTCAATGTCAGCAAAGGTAATAACAAGACAAAACAATGGAACAATTACACCTGGACTATAAATTTGAGGGAAAGAGAGAGAGAAAGAGATAGAAGGAAAAAAAAAAGAAAAGAATCCCTTGTGTGTGCGTGTGTGTGAGGCTAGGGCAAGCCGATGCGTGTGTGTGTGTGTGACCTAGCTTGTCGTTAGCTAAAACAAAGGAATGTTAGCTAAAACAAAGGAATGTTAGCTAAATAGAACAAAGGATTAGCTCTGTGGCTAATGTGTGCTTTGTGTAGGTATCTGTGGGCAGATGCTAATGCTAGCCACTCTGGCAATGCTTAAACAAAATGGCGGTCAGTGCCTAGGTGTCGTATCACAGGTAACTCAATGAGGAAGGTATCAAAATGGCGTCGGAAAAATGGCGCCTGCAGGCCTAGTCGAGAACACAAGCCTACCAGCTAGCGTATCACCCTGAGGTAGCTAGCAATAAGTTGCTAAGGAGAATCTGACCACGCTACAGCTGGATCCAAACACTGCACTTAACAACAATTTCCAACAGACTATCTAGGCAAAGAACTCAACGCGAGAGAGAGAGAGAGAGAGAGAGAGAGAGAGAGAAAGAGTGTGAGAGAGTGTGTATATGTGTTGGATGGAGAGAACTAGGCCTTGTAGCGGTCTAGCCTCGGAGCTTAAAATAACAAACTTGTCGCTGCGCTGCTAATCAGATAGGGAAGCTAGCAATGGAGTTAAGGAAAGATATCATGCAAGATACCCTGTCTAACAAGTTCAAAGAAAAAAAAACAGAACCAAAACAAACAATAAAAACAAACAAACAAACAATAAAAACAAACAAACACCTTCCGTGTCTGAGCGGGTATGCTAAATAGCTCAAAGCTTAAACATGACCCTAACAACCATCTGAATAAGCTACAAATTAAAAATTTGCCCAAGTGCCTACTCAATGCGATGGAAGTTCTTTCTCCGATGTCCGCGCTGAGGGTCGCAGTCCGAGGAGAGGAGGTTAGCGGCGCGTTGCGTCCAACCGCGGCTAACGAAGCAGGGAGATGAAGGCCTAGCTGGCCCACGGTGCTTCAGGAGAAACCTCCGGTGATGCGTCGACGAGAAAAAGGCTGAGAGGAGCGAAGCTGTCCGCAAATGCCTCTTAGCGTGGAAAACTACTTAACTGTAGTTAAACTTTGCAAAGGTTTAGAATCGAAACCACTATATCGCTGAAACTTAGCGGGTCGTTCAAAAGTTCGGCCGAAACTAATTTGAACAGGCTGTTCTCAGACAATAGCGGTTAGTCTCAACACTGTAGCTTGCGTGCCTACAGTCCGTCCGACCACTCCAGTAGTCAGAACATGAGAGAGCGAATCGAGGCGCTCTCGATACAGTTAAAGCAGTTCCACTTCACGTCACATCCGGGTGGAGCGCGCAAGGAAATTGTGGGATCGTTATAGGGGGCGCTGGCGAGTTACCAACACAACCATCTGAATAAGCTACAAATTAAAAATTTGCCCAAGTGCCTACTCAATGCGATGGAAGTTCTTTCTCCGATGTCCGCGCTGAGGGTCGCAGTCCGAGGAGAGGAGGTTAGCGGCGCGTTGCGTCCAACCGCGGCTAACGAAGCAGGGAGATGAAGGCCTAGCTGGCCCACGGTGCTTCAGGAGAAACCTCCGGTGATGCGTCGACGAGGAAAAGAACTGAGAGGAGCGAAGCTGTCCGCAAATGCCTCTTAGCGTGGAAAACTACTTAACTGTAGTTAAACTTTGCAAAGGTTTAGAATCAAAACCACTATATCGCTGAAACTTAGCGGGTCGTTCAAAAGTTCGGCCGAAACTAATTTGAACAGGCTGTTCTCAGACAATAGCGGTTAGTCTCAACACTGTAGGCGAGCGTGCCTACAGTCCGTCCGACCACTCCAGTAGTCAGAACATGAGAGAGCGAATCGAGGCGCTCTCGATACAGTTAAAGCAGTTCCACTTTACGTCACATCCGGGTGGAGCGCGCAAGGAAATTGTGGGATCGTTATAGGGGGCGCTGGCGAGTTACCAACACTGACTACGGGCGAAAGGCGGTGTTCACCCTGGACAAGTCGCCAGGTCATCACAGGGCTGACACATAGACACAGACAACCATTCACACTCACATTCACACCTACGCTCAATTTAGAGTCACCAGTTAACCTAACCTGCATGTCTTTGGACTGTGGGGGAAACCGGAGCACCCGGAGGAAACCCACATGGACACGGGGAGAACATGCAAACTCCACACAGAAAGGCCCTCGCCGGCCACGGGGCTCGAACCCGGACCTTCTTGCTGTGAGGCGATAGCGCTAACCACTACACCACCGTGCCACCCACATTAGTTTGTATTGTCTGTAAATTTAAACACCACTGAATACCAAATTTCTCATATAAATCAGGGGCGTAGGGTGTGTGTGTGTGTGTGTGTGTGTGTGTGTGTGTCAGTCACACACTGACTGGCAGCCTGAGTGCATTATGTAACAAAAAATAATTCCCATTGCTAGTTTTAGGCAGCTTAGAAACCGGCTCTTCCATTATTGCTGTTTCTTCCATGTTTTCTTGATGTTGTGTTCTAGAAACGGCACTAAAACTTAGCTTCGAAACCACAAAATGCAACTTTGATGGGAAAAAAATATTAGAGTAGAGTGGGGTAATACGCCCCCGGCCTGTTTTACCCAAAATAACCACCAGATGGCGCAAAGTTACATTTCTATTGTTGCTATGGACTGGGTTGACAACGGGGATATACAAATATCCACTGTGGATCGCATATCAGCAACGCAGCGGAGAGAAATCAAATTTCATGGTAAGTGATATAATTTTCAGATATCAGTAAAACTGTATTTAGATAGCTGCTATTTCGTCAGATATCCCAGCTGTGTATGTGGTATGAGTAGACAAGTCAGTACGTTAAAAAAAATACATTAGGTATAAAAAGTTGAATCACATTTTGAAAGTAAGACCCTTTTTTGTAAAAGTGTAGTCTGTGGGGTAAAACGCCCCCTTAATGGCGGGGTAAATGGCCCCCAGGGGCATCGTTTCCTTTTATCATAATTAGAGTAGAGTGGGGGAAAAGCCCCCCTTAAGTTAAATTAAGTTTTTCTCCAAGTTGAAATGAACCATGTGTTTAGTTTTAATCATAGTTTTTGACAACAATGACATGAACAATAATGCCACCTAAAGTTTGCCTAAAGTTAATACTTAATTTTTTTTTTAACAAAAACAAACATTGTGCCAAGGGGGCCTTTTACCCCCCCAGTGGGGTAAAAGGC
The DNA here is from genome assembly GCF_027579695.1 of Neoarius graeffei. Classification (NCBI taxonomy): domain Eukaryota; kingdom Metazoa; phylum Chordata; class Actinopteri; order Siluriformes; family Ariidae; genus Neoarius; species Neoarius graeffei. Next base: position 583,880 of record NC_083596.1, on the reverse strand, counting down.
CCCCTGAGGTGGGGCAATAGGCCCCCTCACTCAAAAAAACAAGGAAATATCCCTGAATTAATGAATAACTTGTTCTTTGTTAATTCATGTTCAATCCACACAAAATTATATTGAAATTAAAATGCGAAATATAATAAAATAATGCATCTATTCATTAATTCAGGGATATTTTCTTGTTTCTTTCACATTATAGGCTTAAGTAAACACTTTTGCTATCCAAACAGCTTTTTTTGAGTGAGGGGGCCTATTGCCCCACCTCAGGGGGCCTTCTACCCCACTGGGGGGGTAAAAGGCCCCCTTGGCACAATGTTTGTTTTTGTTAAAAAAAAAAAATTAAATATTAACTTTAGGCAAACTTTAGGTGGCATTATTATTCATGTCACTGTTGTCAAAAACTATGATTAAAACAACACATGGTTCATTTCAACTTGGAGAAAAACTGAATTTAACTTAAGGGGGGCTTTTTCCCCACTCTACTCTATATATACACATAATAAATTGCTTACCTCTCTTCACGTCGAAAGAAGGAGAAAAGTTTCGCTTGTTTTGACATGGCGAATTATTAACACGAGAAAATACTCGTAATTTGCAACTAAAGAGACTGCAGCTACACTGGCAGCTTGAACATACTTTCTAGTGCGATTGTGTTGCGCTTGCACAGAACGGTGTCAGTCCTGCACGCCTTAGCATGTGCACCTTAAGGCGTGCCTGGGGCGCGCGCACCTAACGAGCTCCGGCACGCACGCCGTTAACAAGGAACACCTGTCTTTAATCAATGCACTATGTTTGGGCTATTTAAGGACCGCGCCCATGCGAGGACGATGCGAAGTATTACGCCGCGTCTAGGAACGCGAAA
>NC_083596.1:508024-578024 GCF_027579695.1 Neoarius graeffei | reverse complement strand
CGAATTTCTGTTCGGCTATTTTTGTGACCACTCGGCGTGTGACGTCATTTAAGACAAACAAACCGCTTGAGTTGAGTCCACTTCCGTTTACTGACATTGCCATTCGGCTTGAGTGCAGACGTGCGTTCAGGAATTTCCAAAGAAAAAAAAAACCCATGCCTTATTGTTGCACAGTAAACTGTAACAACGGGACCGGTTCAGGAAGAAGCTTTAACCTTTTTCCGAGAGAGGAGAAGAGGCGGAGAGAGTGGATTGTGCACGTGAAGTCAGAGGGTTGTTTTTTTCCGGAAGAGGAGAAGAGGCGGAGCGAGAGGATTGGCTTTTTCCGAAAAAGGAGAAGAGGCGGAACGAGTGCGTTGGCTTTTTCCAAAAGAGGAGAAGAGGCGGAGAGAGTAGATTGTGCGCGTGAAGCCAGAGGGTTGGCTTTTTCCGGAAGAGGAGGAGAGGCGGAGAGAGTGGATTGTGCGCGTGAAACAAAATCAAGCAGTCAAAGAAGAAACGGAGCAGCAACACTGAAGCAAAAAGGAGAAGATCAGAGGGAAACATTTTTACTTTTGCTTGCAATTGACAAGTCAAGAATCCTGAGGGATCCTGTACAATCATTGTGGAAATGAGACAGAGGGAGATTTCCTCGCTTAGAGTCGGCTATAAATAGTATAATGCTGCGGATGGCAGGCTAATGTGGCCCACCGGCGCGCTGTCCAGTAATCGTTCCCTATATCCACTAGGGAGGCGGTTTAATTATTCTTCAAAAGGGCTCTTATTTAATATTACGACGAAAGTAGGAATTTATCATAACTACCAGGATAAATCGTTTGGGCGCGAGTCTTGTTGAGGTCCGGAGTCGCCGCGATCAGAGTCGGCGGAGTCGCTGTCCGATTCTGAGGCCGCACGGTCAAACCAGTGAGCCACATTCACCGATTGCTTCACAACGGCCATAGGGTCATACAGATATGGTTTCACCTCTCGATATTTAATTTGGAGAGTTCCTACTTCAAAATCGCTCTCGCTTTCAGACATTTTACACAACCTCTCACGACCAAAGTCCGTACACATGTGCTCGGTTCGCAGGTAAACACAGAGCCGCTCCCGGTCTGTTTAGCTTGAATGAGGTCACGACGACGCCCCCTGGCGGTGAAAGTGCGCATAAGTGAGATGTAAACAAACCTTCGGAACTTGCGCAAACCAGTATATTTTAATCGTTGTATTCAATTTTAGGGTGCAAATTAGACACTAGGAAGATTGAATTCGCTTTTTGGGTCGTTCTTCTCATCTCATCTCATTATCTGTAGCCGCTTTATCCTGTTCTACAGGGTCGCAGGCGAGCTGGAGCCTATCCCAGCTGACTATGGGCGAAAGGCGGGGTTCACCCTGGACAAGTCGCCAGGTCATCACAGGGCTGACACATAGACACAGACTGGGTCGTTCTTCTAGCCAATAAAGTTGATATTCTACGTTTCACCTCTGACCATTGCCTATGACCTTTAAAGTGTCGTGCTAAAGGTAGTGGAGTTTAGTTGAGAACACAGCCAGGAGTGAGAGACACACCCTGTGTCCCAGCATTGCTTTAAACACTTCCCCTGATGCCCCCTTTAAAGTCCACTCCATCACTCTATCAAGTCCGAGTGAGGTGTATTAGATAAGGATCAAGTGGACTTGACTTACCCAGAATGCACTGCTGCAGTCTGATGCAGTTTGTTTATCAAAACACCAGATGGCGTGGAGTTTTTTTTACACTCTTCCGTCTGTTAGAACTCACATACGTTACTCAGTGAGTGAGTCATGATCAGACATGATTTACACTTCCAGGTTATAAGGGGAAGTTATAAAGCAGGATTGGAACACAGTCAGAAATTTAGCGAGATAAGAGCCGCCATACTCACAGCTAGCTGTGGCTCTGCTATGGCAGTGTCTCCAGCCTGACTATGGACCTTTTCTGGATGTTGTTGTGATGTTTGTTCAGCGTTCTGGCAGCTCTCGGTTGGGGGGACAGGAAGTGGGAAGGTTAAGTCAGGTGACAGGGGGTCAGCGGTCACAGAAAAGGGAGCTAAACTCGAAGTCACTTCTAAAACAAGATTTTCTGTCAGCACTGATACTGATAATGCCTTTTCCTTTTCTGTTTCTATGACTACAGACTCCGCCTTAAACAAATCATGTGACCTCACTGTGTCTGTCCAATCACCATATTTTCCAGGTAAAGTCACAGCTGCACCACAATCGCTGATTGACCCGTCAGTTCGTGTTAATATTGATAATGGCATCTCCTCTGATCTTATTTCTGTTTCCATGACTACAGACCACGGGCGATTGCTCTAAGACAGCGAGGGAGGCTCAGCCTCCTCTAAAAATGACGAACATCGTGTAGGATGAATTGCGCTAGGCTTATGTTATAGCCGACCTTATAACATTGCTATTTCAGATCCAGAATCATAGAAATATATGTGCTCAACCCAACTACAGTGCGAAATCATTCCGTTATAACTTTCCCCAGTTCGCCTAATGTGTGCGTGAGTTTTTCCCCCTCGTGACAGCGCGATGCAGCCCAGCCTCAGTGCACTTCAATGCCATTTGGGAGCTCTGTGCTTTTCAATATCAAAATACAAGATGGTTATTGGACAAATACTGCGAAAACGCCCGCCCACGGACTCCCACGGACTCCCAGCCTCAGTGGACTTCAATGGCATTTGGGAGCTCTGCGCTTTTCAATATCAAAATGCAAGATGATTATTGGACAAATGCACCCACCGGACTCCCAGCCTCACAGTGGGAGGGACATGGCAAAGCTTTCTGCGAGGAGACTGGTGATTGGTGAAAGCGGACGGATATTTTCTTTGATTGACAGCTCGTTTCAAATATAGACAGGCAACGGTGAATCTCAGTTCAGTCCCATGCGGATTCGCAAGTGCTGTGGTGTATTGTAAGAGATCAGCTTACATTTCGATTTCATTCATTACATACGGTTTCTACCAGCTTTTTTAGTTTGTATATATTTTCATTGTAAATAAAGTGTAAATATAGTGTTGTCAAGTTTGCTATCTTAGTTCCAGAAATTTCGTTTATTTGAGTGACTGAACTTGAACTTGAGGGGGCTAGTCAGCTAGCAAGAAAGCTGCGCACGGATGCCAAGCATTGCTGATTTAATTTTGGCGAAGCCATTTGCCAGTCTTCCTTTCGAGGAAAAAATTAAAATTAAAGAGCAGGGTAGACCAACGCCTCAAACTGACTTGGTGAAAAAGGTAGGGAATAATACTCGTTCCTTTCAGCTCTCCTGGTACGAGAAAGTGAATTGGCTAACAGCAAGTGACCCACATCAACAACAGTAAATAGGCTACTTTAGTAATATGTCATGGATGGACCAAAAATATAGAATCTATTTAAAATGTTTATGCTGAGTATATTATATTGGAATATATATTTCTCTGGATATGAATTAAACACAGCTACAATTTGGAAAACATTTTTAAACAAAAACACAGCCGAGAACATTTCACACTACAGACCTGGATTAAAAGTGAAGGGTTATCAAAATTGTCAATAAAACATTTCTCAGTCAAAATAAGTAAAATATAGGGAAAGTGTCACTGAATGAAATGTGTGGCCCCCAGCTCTATGTTTGGCTCCCCAAGGTCAGTGCTTGTGCCTATTCCAGAACACTCTGCTGTTACTGCTGAGGTTCCTGACAAAGAGCTGCTTTCAATAATGATCAATTTTTAAACAACATGCCACAATTTTAAAATATAAAATGTTAAAATATACCCCTCCCCCCCAACACCACCATCATGTATATTGGACAGTAGGCTAATGGGCCAAAAGAACCTGTTATTTCACAGTTTGTGATGCTGCCAACAATCAGCAGAGGCAAGAGTATGGGCAAAACCGATGTGTTTTTTCTTTTTTCTTTTAAAATCTGGAAATATCGTAACCGACCAGCCTCCCCTGTTTGAAAGATTACCAGCCGCCACTGCTACAGACTCCACCTTAAATGAACTTTGTGATATCACAGGCTCTCTCCAATCATCTGCTGGCTGTATAAATGTTGTTTGCTGATGTGTGTTTAATTGTGGTTGCATTGTAGACTCAGACTCTACAGCGGGAACAGTGTTGGGGTTCAGGGTTAGAAGGGCAATGGGTGGGGCATTTCTAGGTTCAGGATCAAAGGTCATATCTGCGTACTCGTTCTGCACCTTTAGGAGCTGCAGGAAGGTCGTGTGCATGGATGACTGTGGAGAGAAGAACCAGGCCAAAAGGTCAATACAAGGTCAAAAAGCTGCTCACCAGTTGAGCAATACCAGCATGCATCAGACATCTGATTACTGGTGTACACACCTTTATGTAGGTCAAAGATCAAAAAGGGACAACATTATCCTTAAAAACTACAAGTAATATGACTGACCTGTGACCTGCTCTTGTAAACGTAGGGTTACAACATCACAGAGACACCAACAACCAAAACATCAAAGACATCAATAATCTAAAACAGTTTCTTCTGGTCTCCTGCTCCTCAGGGTCACCGCATCACTCCACTTCACACTTACAGAACAGGAGATTCTACTCAACATTATGGGCCATGACCACGTCGGCCCACCTCGTGACTCTCCTGCCACACACACACACACACACAGAAAACGAGACTAACATCTAAACTCTTACCTCAGACGCAAGCTCAGCTCCCTTACAAAGGGTGGGGGGCAGACGGGGGGGGCAGAGAGAGAGAGAGAGAGAGGGGGACAGAGAGAGAGACAGGGAGAGAAAGGGGGGGACGGGGGCAGAGAGAGATGGGGGTCAGAGAGAGGGGGCAGAGAGAGAGAGAGAGGGGGACAGAGAGAGAGACAGGGAGAGAAAGAGAGGGGGGACAGGGGGCAGAGAGAGAGGGGGACAGAGAGAGAGACAGAGAGGGGGACAGAGAGAGAGAGAGACAGAGAGAGAAAGAGAGGGGGACAGGGCAGAGAGGGGGACAGAGAGAGAGACAGAGAGGGGACAGAGAGAGAGAGACAGGGAGAGAAGGGGGGATGGGGCAGAGGGGGGACAGAGAGAGAGGTGGGGACAGAGAGAGGGACAGAGAGGGGGACAAAGAGAGAGAGAGACAGGAGAGAAGGGGGGACAGAGAGACAGAGCAAGCATGACAGAAAGAGGGGGACACAGAGAGAGAGACAGGGGACAGAGAGAGAGAGACGGGGAGACAGAGAGAGAGAGAGAGAGAGAGAGAGAGAGACGGGACAGAGAGAGAGAGACAGAAGGGGACACAGAGAGGGGGACATGGAGAGAGAGAGGGGGACAGAGAGAGACACAGGGGATAGAGAGAGACAGGGGGACACAGAGAGAGAGACAGAGAGAGAGACAGAGAGAGGGGGGACACGGGGGACAGAGAGAGACAGAGAGGTGGGACACAGAGAGAGAGATAGGGACACAGAGTGAGAGACAGAGGGGGACACAGAGAGAGAGACAGAGAGAGGGGGACACAGAGAGGGAGACAGAAAGGGGGGGCACAGAGAGAGGGGGGACACAGAGAGAGATGGGGACACAGAGAGAGAGAGGGGGGACACACAGAGAGAGAGAGAGAGAGAGAGAGAGGGGGGGGGATACAGGGAGAGAGAGACAGTGAGAGGGGGACAGAGAGAGAGAGAGACAGAGAGACAGAGAGGGGGGACAGAGAGAGAGACGGGGACAGAGAGAGAGAGAGGGGGGACACAGAGAGAGAGAGAGAGAGAGGGGGGACACAGAGAGAGACGGGGACACACAGAGAGAGAGGGGGGACACAGAGAGAGACAGGGACACAGAGAGAGAGGGGGATACAGAGAGAGAGAAAGAGAGGGGGACACAGAGAGAGGGGGACAGAGAGAGAGACAGTGAGAGGGGGATACAGAGAGAGAGAGACAGATTAGATTAGATTAGATTAGATTAGATTAGATTAGATTAGATTAGATTAGATTAGATAAAACTTTATTGATCCCTTTGGGAGGGTTCCCTCAGGGAAATTAAGATTCCAGCAGCATCATTACAGATAAACAGAGAAAAGAAATAGAGAAAAAACTTCTAGATAAATTAAAATAAATTAAGCTTTTACATATACAAATATAAAATAATAAGATATGGGGAAGAGAGGAAGGGGGAGGGGGAAGGGGGTGAAGTGGGGTTAGGGTAAGTGTGGGGGGAAGCAGGAAAGATATTGCACTTTACATTGCACATTATATTGCATATTGTCTGGTATTGCTTATTGTCAGGCTAGGCTACTGCTCCTTCCTGTCCTCCTGTTACCCCTCCTCCCCCCAGAGAGGAGTTGTACAGTCTGATGGCGTGAGGGACGAAGGAGTTTTTGAGTCTGTTCGTCCTGCACTTGGGAAGGAGCATTCTGTCACTGAACAGGCTCCTCTGGTTGCTGATGACGGTGTGCAGAGGGTGACTGGCATCGTCCATGATGTTCAGTAGTTTGTCCATAGACCTCTTCTCTGCCACCGTCACCAGAGAGTCCAGCTTCATGCTGACCACAGAGCCGTCCCGCCTGATCAGTTTGTCCAGCCTGGATGTGTCCTTCTTGGATGTGCTGCCCCCCCCAGCACACCACGGTGTAAAACAGGACACTAGCGACCACAGACTGATAGAACATCCACAGGAGTTTCCTGCAGATGTTAAAGGACTGCAGCCTCCTAAGGAAGTATAGCCTGCTCTGTCCCTTCCTGTATAAGTGATTGGTGTTGCAAGTCTAGTCCAGCTTGCTGTCCAGCCACAGCCCGAGGTACTTGTAGGAATCCACAGCCTCCACCTTGACTCCCTCGATCAGAACTGGTCGTGACCTTGGTCTGGACCTCCCAAAGTCAATGACCAGCTCCTTGGTCTTCGAGGTGTTGAGCTGCAGATGGTTCCTGTTGCACCACACAGCAAAGTCCCTCACCAGGCTCCTATACTCCTCCTCTCTGTCGTCACTGATACACCCAACAATGGCTGTCATCTGCAAACTTCTGAATGTGACACAGCTCCGAGTTGTAGCAGAAGTCTGCGGTGTACAGAGTGAAGAGAAGAGGGGCCAGCACCGTGCCCTGGGGTGCTCCGGTGCTGCTAATCACAGTGTCGGACGTGATGTCCTTCAGCTTGACGTAGTGCGGCTTGTCAGTGAGGTAGCTGGAGATCCAGGTGACCAGGCATGGGTCCACTCGCATCCTGTTCAGTTTGTCCTGAAGCAATAGGGGCTGGATGGTGTTGAAGGCACTCAAGAAGTCCAAGAAGAGGATCCTCACTGTGCCATTTCCCTTATCCAGATGCGAGTGGGCTCGGTGTAGCAGGTAAAGGATGGCGTCTTCCACACCAACACCTGCCCGGTACGCAAACTGCAGACAGTCCTGGGCATGTTATACCTGGGGTCTGAGGAGGCTGAAGAAGAGCCGCTCCAATGTCTTCATCAGATGTGAAGTGAGTGCCACTGGTCGGAAGTTGTTCAGCTCGCTGGGCCGATTCTTTTTGGGAACTGGAACAATACATGATGTCTTCCAGAGGGTGGGCACTCTCCCCAGCTGCAGGCTGAGGTTGAAGATGCATTGGAGTGGTTCACCCAATTCAGCAGCACAGGTCTTCAGTAGTCGGGGACACACCTTGTCCGGGCCTGCTGATTTCCTGGGGTGAAGCTTCCCCAGTTGACCTCTGACCTGGTCTGCAGTAATGCATAGAGGAGTCTGTGTTGAGGAGGGGGAGGAGGGGGCTGCTGTGATGACTGGGGGGAGGTGTGTTGAGGGAAGAAGGAGAGATGGCTGCAGTGAGGGAGAGGGTGGGGGGGACGTGGGCTGGTTGAACCGATTGAAGAAGTCATTCAACTCGTTCGCCCTCTCCACTGTCCCCTCAACAACTCTGGTCTTTGTATTGTGGCCTGTGATGGTTTTCACACCTTCTCAGACCTTCCTCATGCTGTTCTCCTTCAGCTTCTGCTCCACCTTTCTCCTGTAGCTGTCCTTAGCTTCCCTCATGCAGCGTTTCACCTCCTGCTGTGCTGCTTTCATCGCCTCCCTATCCCTGCTCCTGAAGGCGGCCTTCTTCCTGTTGAGGACAGCTTTGACTTCCTGTGTTACCCATGGCTTGTTATTAGGGTAACACCGTACAGTCTTAGCGGGGGAGACCACGTCTGCACAGAAGTTGAGGTAATCTGTCAGACAGTGTGTCAGCCCCTCTATGTCCTCACAGTGTGGGCTCAGCAGCACATCCCAGTCCGTGATGTCATAACAGTCCCTCAGGACATCTTCCATTTCAGGGGACCACCTCCTGATGGAGCTAGTTGTTGCAGGCTGCCTTTGAACCAGGGGGGTGTACTTCGGCTGTAGAAGAACCAGGTTGTGGTCAGACTTCCCAAGTGGGGGGAGGGAGGGGTGTGGCTCTGTATGCATCCCTCACATTAGCATACAGCAAGTCAGTTGTCCTGTTGTTCCTTGTTGGACAATCCACAGCCTGGTAAAAAGCAGCCAAAGTAGAGTCCAAAATAGCGTGATTAAAGTCCCCAGAAATGATGATAAATGCCGCAGGGTGCTGTGTCTGCAGCCTTGCTGTGACAGAGTGAATCCTCTCACATGCAGCGGCTGCGTCTGCCCTCGGAGGGATGTAAACACAGATGGTGATCACGTGACTGAACTCTCTCGGCAGATAATATGGCCGCAGGCTAACGGCTAGCAGCTCCAAGTCCAGGCAACATAAGACTGTCTTTACGGAGATATGTCCCGGGTTACACCAGCGGTTGTTCATGTAAATGATGAGTCCCCCACCTTTGCTTTTCCTGCATGTGTTAGTGTCTCTGTCGGCTCTCACAGCAGTGAATCCCCGCAGGTCCACGTTAGCATCTGGTAAAAGGTGTGTTAGCCATGTCTCCGTAAAGATAAATAAGCTGCTCTCCCAGTAAATCCGCTGGTTGTTCAGTGCGGATAGCTCGTCAACTTTATTCGGCAGCAAGTTCACATTCCCCATGATAACGGAGGGAATGGATGGTTTGTAGCTCTGCCGGTTGTCTGCTAGCCTAGCCTTTAGCTTAGCTCCAGCTTTGCAGCCCCTGGGTTTCCTCCTCAACTCGGCCGGGATGGGGTGTCATATCCCAGCTCGTCCCATTATTTTCAGGGCCAGCAGCTCCTCTCTCGAATAAGTGAGAAAACTGGCTCCTGGTTGCGTGTTAAATATATCCATGTGATATGAGTAAAACACACTATGTCTTCGTAAGAAGAGCAAAAAAGTAAAAAAAGGTGGAAAAAAGAGGTTTAAAGAGCTAAAAACTACAGAGCTACTGGAGAGGCAGCTGTCTCACACAGCGCCCAAACAAGAGAGAGGAGGGACACAGAGAGAGAGACAGATGGGGGGACAGAGAGAGACAGAGAGAGGGGGGACAGAGAGAGAGACAGAGGAGGGGGACACAGAGAGAGAGAGACAGAGAGAGGGGGACAGAGAGAGAGAGGGGGACACAGAGAGAGAGAAAGTGGGGGACACAGAGAGAGAAAGAGGAGGACAGAGAAAGAAAGCGAGACTTCTGTCTCGCTTTCTCTCTCTGTCCCCCCTCTTTCTCTCTGAACAGAGAAAGAGAGAGAGAGGGGGACAGAGAGAGAAATGAATTTTAAAAGCCTTTCATTGTGTTTGCCAAAAATCATCATAAACCAATGAAAGAAATGCATTGTATATAACAAACTCAAAAGCAATAAGGATTTAAAAGACAAAAAAACACTTTAAAAAAGGGAAGATAAAAAACAGCTGAAGCACCAGAACTCAAAAAAGAAACTTAAAAAAGAATGAACAAAGACACATTAGAGAATTTATAAAATCAAAAGTTTAATCCAACAGTTCTCCCAGAGGTTTTACAGAGATCTAACACATCACACACACAAACAGTTTGTCTGAAATCGATCTATCCGGGGCGCGATATGCTTGGTCTTTATTCACTGCTCGATGAAGGCAGTGCTTTAGTTTGTTAATGAAGCGCTTAGATATGATTTTGTAATCTGTTGTTAAAAGTGCAACTGGTCTCCCACTGTTTTAAGAGAGACAGTTCTCCCTTTTTGGGCAGTAAGGACAAGACTGCACGCTGACAAGACACCTGCTCAAATTCTTTCCCTACTGCATCTATTGCCGCTTTTCCACTACCAACGCGGCTGAGTCGGGCTGAGCCGTGCCGTGCTGAGTCGAGCTGAGTGGGGCTGTTGGAGTTGCATTTCGACTACAGCCGCGCTGAACCGTGCTGGCTGGAAGTGGGTGGACACATTGGGTGGAGTTAGCGAAAGCGGGTGGACGTCACGTGATGTCGTTAGGCGGCGCAAACAGTGACATCAGTGATCTTTTAAGCGGTAGTCTCACGACCCGGATAGTAAACAATAAACATGGAGGACATGGAGTCGTTAGTGTTGCTGGTCTTGGTGCTGTGGCTTGTTGTCACCGACAATGCCAACAGATACTGGCAAGAGCGTATAGATGAGGCGAGGCGCATAAGACTTCAGAAATTCTCGTAATTCGTAATTATTCTTCTTCCGGGTTTACGGTGTTTACAGATCCCAGCGTGCTCGCGGGGCGTGTGTGGGCATGTGAGGACACTCCTCCTCACCAATCAGTGCACAGGGGAGTGTCTGCTCACGCCCCTAGCCCCACTCAGCTCGGTTTGGCTCGCTTCAGCCCTACTCCAAAACCGTGCGAGTTTTGGGGGCTGAGCAGGGCTGAAGCGAGCTGAGTCGTGCTGCTCTAAGGTAGTCGAAATGCGAGCCGTGTCGGGTTGAAGTGAGCTGAAGCGAGCTGAAGTGAGCTGAAAAAGGGTAGTGGAAAAGGGCCATATGTAACCCCTCACAGAAATCACCCCAATACAGCTCCACAACTGCTTATAAAAGTCTGATGGTGGACCGTTGACACCTGCTGACCGGCCTGAGCAGAGCCGGCTCACCGCAGTGTCGAGTTCCTCCAGTAGAATGTCAGTTTCTTGCGCAGCTTGTGATTCGGAGCCCATTTGAGGAAGTCCATGTGGAAGTTGCGCTGTGCAGTCTGAGTCACCGTGTACAGAGCAGAGTGAAACTCCACCGTGTGCTTACACGTTTCTGTGGTGTTGGGTATCACTCTACCATCAGGAAGATGAAGACAGCCATCTGCTTGTGTTGCGCTGTTGACTGTTCTGGGTTGAAAAAGAAAGAACTCGGAGCATTCATATCTGCAGGGCATGTGAAGTGAGATCACACCAGTGCTCCTTTAACTCTTTCACCCAGGTATGACCCCAGCTCCTCTTTCTTCTGTTGTAATGTCCGTAATGAACAAGGACCATGTGTAACGGTCAGTTTGAATTGAAGGCAGGTTATCACTCTTTCAAGAGTTCTGATGGTTTGCTTTACTCTAGTACTTGTGTTGGCAGTGTGCTGTTGACAGAAACACCTAACTGTTGGTTTCCCATCATCCCACCGCTGTCTCCGGTTTTCACAGTCAGCCTTTTTAGTTTCCCAGTGTTTCAAAAAGAGCACAAATTGTTCACAGGAACCAGTGTCCTGCAGTAACACTGTACTGAAATGCCAGAAGGATGGTTTATTTGAGAAAGGTGATAATTATTTTCACAGAAGTTAGTTGGTGATCAGTAAAACCTACTGGAAACATGGAACAGTGAGTAATTCTGCAACTGAAATGCTTCAAAACATAAATTCGATCTAGCTGTGCTGCACTAATTTGACCATCAGAAACCTTAACCCACGTGTTCTGCCTCACAGAGGGATTTTTTCTCTCCACATTTCAGAGATTAAACTCTCTTAAAACTTTTGAAAGGCAAACAGAGGACTGACTGTGTGGCTCCTCAGTGGTGCAATCTAATGTGAAATCTCCTGTGCAACTCCTCCGATAACAACACATCCTTCATTGCCATACCGCTTTAATGCGTCGCTTAACTTGCTCAAGAAAACAGCACGCTCAAGCACATATCTTGGTGCATAAACATTTATAAATAAAAAATTACACCTTTAATTTCAACTTTAATCATCAGTAAATGACCCTTTACTATTTCTTCCATATGCAAGATTTTAACTCCTGTAGTTGGAGAGGACAGAATGGCCACGCCCGCACTAAGATTTGTGCATTGAAGAAGTATCTGCAGTCCTTCTCACCACACGGCCCACTTAGCATCATCATTAACATCATTGTGTGCTTCTTGAAGAAAAACAATGTTAAATCTCTTTTGCTGTATGATCTCTGTTATTAGAGCGTGTTTATGTCTCTTCCTTCCACCGCTGATATTAAGAGGGCAGACTCTCACCTCTGAAGAGAGGGGCTGAGCTGTCAACTGATCACCACCTGGTGGTGAGTTGGATCCACTGGCAGAGGAGGAAGCCGGACAGACCTGGCAGGTCCAAACGTATGGTGAGGGTCTGCTGGGAACGTCTGGCCGAGCACTCTGTTGGGGAGGTCTTTAACTCCCACCTCCGGGAGAGCTTCTCCCAGCTTCCGAGGGAGGCGGGGGACATTGAGTCTGAGTGGACCATGTTCTCTGCCTCCATTGTTGACGCAGTTGTTCGGAGTTGTGGCTGCAAGGTCTCCGGTGCCTGTCGTGGCGGCAATCCCCGAACCCGGTGGTGGACACCGGAAGTAAGGGATGCCATCAAGCTGAAGAAGGAGTCCTATCGGGCCATGTTGGCCTCCGGGACTCCTGAGGCAGCTGATGGGTATTGGCAGGCCAAGCGTGCCGCAGCTTGGGCAGTTACGGAGGCAAAAACTCGGAACTGAGAGGAGTTCGGTGAGGCCATGGAGGAGGACTATCGGTCAGCCTCGAAGAAATTCTGGCAAACTGTCCGGCGCCTCAGGAGGGGGAAGCAGTATTCTGCCAACACTGTTTACAGTGTGGGTGGGGAGCTGTTGACCTCGACTGGGGATATTGTCGGGCAGTGGAAGGAATACTTTGAGGATCTCCTCAATCCCACTGTCACGTCTTCCATTGAGGAAGTGGAGGCTGATGACTCAGAGGTGGACTCGTCCCTTACCCAAGCCGAAGTCACTGAGGTGGTTTGCAAGCTCCTTGGTGGCAATGCACCAGGGGTGGATGAGATCCGCCCCGAGTATCTCAAGTCTCTGGATGTTGTGGGGCTGTCTTGGCTGACATGCCTCTGCAACATCACGTGGCGGTCGGGGACAGTGCCTCTGGAGTGGCAAACCAGGGTGGTGATCCCTCTTTTTAAGAAAGGGGACTGGAGAGTGTCCTCCAATTATAGGGGAATCACACTTCTCAGCCTCCCAGGGAAGGTTTACTCCAGGGTACTGGAGAGGAGAATTCAGCCAAAAGTCGAACCTCGGATCCAGGAGGAACAATGCGGTTTTCGTCCTGGTAACGGAACACTGGACCAGCTCTATACCCTTCATAGGGTGCTCGAGGGTTCATGGGAGTTTGCCCAACCAGTCCACATGTGCTTTGTGGATTTGGAGAAGGCATTCAACTGTGTCCCTCGTGGTATTCTGTGGGGGGTGCTTCGGGAGTATGGGGTTCGGGGCTCTTTGCTAAGGGCTGTCTGGTCCCTGTATGAACGGAGCAGGAGTCTGGTTCGCATTGCCAGCAGTAAGTCAGACCTGTTCCCAGTGCATGTTGGACTCTGGCAGGGCTGCCCTTTGTCACTGGTTCTGTACATAATCTTTATGGACAGAATTTCTAGGCGCAGCCAGGGGCCGGAGGGAATCCTGTTTGGGAACCACAGGATTTCATCTCTGCTTTTCGCAGATGATGTTGTCCTGTTGGCTTCTTCAAACCAGGACCTTCAGCATGCACTGGGGTGGTTTGCAGTCGAGTGTGAAGCGGCTGAGATGAGAATCAGCACCTCCAAGTCAGAGGCCATGGTTCTCGACCGGAAAAGGGTGGCTTGCCCTCTCCAGGTTGGTGGAGAAGTCCTGCCTCAAGTGGAGGAGTTTAAGTATCTCGGGATCTTGTTCATGAGTGAGGGAAGGATAGAGCGTGAGATCGACAGGCGGATCGGTGCGGCCTCCGCAGTGATGCGGTTGCTTTACCAGTCCATCTTGGTGAAGAAGGAGCTGAACCAAAAGGCAAAGCTCTCGATTTACCGGTCGATCTACATTCCGACTCTCACCTATGGTCATGAGCTTTGGGTAATGACCGAAAGAACAAGATCGTGGATACAAGTGGCCGAAATGAGTTTCCTTCGCAGGGTGGCTGGGTGCTCCCTTAGAGATAGGGTGAGAAGCACAGTCACTCAGGAGGAGCTTGGAGTAGAGCTGCTGCTCCTCCACATCGAGAGGAATCAGCTGAGGTGGCTCGGGCATCTCTTTCGGATGCCTCCTGGACGCCTCCCTGGGGAGGTGTTCCAGGCATGTCCCCCCGGGAGGAGGCCCCGGGGAAGACCCAGGACACGCTGGAGGGACTATGTCTCTCGGCTGGCCTGGGAACGCCTCGGTGTTCTTCCCGAGGAGCTGGCCGAGGTGTCTGGGGAAAGGGAAGTTTGGGCTTCCATGCTCAGACTGCTGCCTCCATGACCCGGCCCCGGATAAGCGGAAGAAGATGAGATGAGACTCTCTCCTCATTCATATTGAGGTGGAACAGGAAGAAGAGCAATGAAAGCAAAAAGGACACCTGGTACTGCATGACTGATCTAAACAAAACTGGTATTTTTTCTCTGCCATTTTTCTCTAAACCCGATTTCCAGAAAAGTTGGGATATTTTCCAAAATGCAACAAAAACAAAAATCTGATTTGTTAATTCACGTGAGCTTTTATTAAACTGACAAAAGTACAAAGAAAAGATTTTCAATGGTTTTACTGACCAACTTAATTATATTTTGTAAATTTAAATGAAGTTAGAATTTGATGTCTGTAACACATAAAAAGTCGGGACAGAGGCAAAATAAGAGTGAAAAGTTTACAGGATGTTCAAGTGACACCATTGGGGATAAAAGGAGCAGCACAGTCTGTGCAAGCGAGGATGGGCGTGGCTCACTGCTTTGTGCCAAATTTGTGAGAGAATTGTTCATCAAGTCAAAAAGAACATTTCTCAACACACGATTTTAGTTCTTTCAAAATCTACAGCCCATGATATTGTGAAAAGATTCAGGGAATTCGGAGACATCTCAGTGTGTAAAGGGCGGGGTCGGAAACCACTGTTGAATGGGCGTGACCTTTGAGCCCTCAGGCAGCACTGCCTGAGAAACTGTCATGCTAACGTGACAAATACAGCCACATGGGCTCAGGAGGACTTCGGAAAACCATCATCACTTAACACAGTCCGCCGCAGCATCCAGAAATACAATCTGAAACTGTATTACACAAGGAGGAAGCCATTCATCCATTCTATACAGAAACGCCGCTGATTTCTCTGAGCCGGAACTCATCTCAGATGGACCAAAAGACAGTGGAAACGTGTGCTGTGGTCAGATGAGTCACATTTCAGCTCGTTTCTGGAAAACCGGATGTCAAGTTGTCTGTGCCAAAGGTGAACATGACCATCCAGTTTGTTATCAGAGAAAGGTGTAAAAGCAGCGACTGTGATGGTATAGAGGGGGATCAGTGCCCACGGCATGGTACCGTGATGGTATGGGGGAGTTACATATGTGTGAAAGTACCATTGATATATTGGGATTTTTTTTTTGTAATTTTCTCTTTATTTAGCCATCAGGTCACATACAATAGAGCAGGGGTTTTCAAAGTGTGGGAGAGTCAGCCCCCCCTCGGAGAGCAAATAAACAACAGTGCCCCCCCCTTACAATTTTTGTTGTTGCTATACTTAATGTTCCATTCGTATTTTAAAAAAATGGTTGTTGTACACATTATTTTTTTCTTTTTCACATTTTAAACATCTGTGCTTTTTAAAACATCTTGTTTTACACATTTTAAACATCTCATAGCATCGTTAGCTAGCACCTCTTGGCAGACAACACACTGTGGCAGTGGAGCATCTTCAGATCCAGTCCATGAAAATCCAAACTTTAAATAATCGTGGTCATACTTCCTTCTTTTTCCAGTCCCCCAGGATTCCGCGGGCCTTTTTTGTGATTGTTGCGGGCTAAAATGTCTGATGTTGCGGGGGTTTCCAAAAAAATTGCGATGAAAGTTGCGGTGTTTAGGTTTTTGTTGCGATTACATTGCGGGAGGAAGTGAAAGTTGCGAGAAATTGTTGCGATTTTCTCTTTTTGTGATTAAAATTGAGTGATATGTTAAATATTAAGTTATTACTGAAAAACTATTGATTAAAAAAACAAAGACACTGAGAAATGGTCCTATAAACAACTTTACCAATATAAAAGATTACCAGGACTACAAAAATGCAGAAAAATAGGCTTTACTTATCCAAATGCACCTGTTGGTTCAAAAGTTAAAGTGCAGAGAACCTCACAGCACAACATGAAGTTACCTTCAAATATAATATAAATGCCTCAGCGTTCATGTAAGAAAAAAAAACTATTAATACTAGTACTGTGTGCAGGCAGTCTCTCCTGAAGACTAAATTAAACAATAATTATAAACTAATAAAATAAATGGCTCAGGCTTCATAGAAGAAAAAAAAACAATTTGAACAGAATCTCACAGTACGATGCTGAAGCTGCCTAAACAATGGAAAATAAAATACCTTTTTGGCAAAAATGTTGGCATCCATTAATTTCTTGTATTAAGTAAAAAAAAAATAAAGTGCACACAGTCCTTCACTGTAAACATAACACACTTTCAGTAACAGAATTTAAGCCTACATAAACACTGACTCGCACATCATGCAATGTTGCCAGATACTGCTGACGTTTTCCAGTCCAAAATATATTCAAAACCCGCCAAAATGCACTTGAAACCGCCAATCTGGCAACACTGCGCGCATGCTGCTTCTCTTGAACATAGACATCCGGAAGTAAGGCGGAAGGTAGTTTGTCGACGTCACCTCAAGACGACGCCAACGATTGGTCAAATTTGCGGGAAAGTTGCGGTGATTGGATATAATTGCAACACCGCCCTGAATTCGCGGGAATTGGTTGAATTTGCGCTGAAGTTGCAAATCGCAACATCCTGGAGGCTCTGTTTTTTTGCTTAGCCGTCTCCTCACTCCCTGTAGCTTTAGGTACTAAAAATCGATCCATTTTGTCTCTCACGTTGCGCCCCCCCCTGAAGAACTCTGGTGCCCCCCAGGGGGGGCGCGCCCCACACTTTGAAAAGCCCTGCAATAGAGGATATTATCCTTCCATTTCTCATTTCTTTCTTTCTTTACACAGTAGTTTCCTTTGCAAAAACTAAAATAGGTAAATGATTCAAACCCAAATAAAACCATTTCTAACAGAGAAAACCCAAAAAATATCCATCCATCATCGTCACAACATTGTGTGCCTGGGCCATTTTTTGAACATTTTTATATACAATAAAAACAATTAGAACATAGGGATAAGTTTCACTGTTTTCCTTAGAAAAGAATTAAAGAAAAAGAAAAGTGACATGCATACCCGTACATACATTACAGGAAGATACCTCAAGCAAAATCTGATCTTAAACCCACTTGTTCAACATACCCAGTCCATCTAAGCCAGATTCTAGAAAAGTCATCAGTCTTTATTTTGAGGGAGAAAGTCAACTTTTCCATTGTGTATATATCATGAATTACATCTAGCCATTCTCCTATTGTAGGAGGGTCTGACTTTAACCATCTTCTTGATATTGTTTTTTTTACTCGCCACCAGTAGTATAAGTAACAACTTTTTATCCCAGTGTTTGAGCAAGTTGTTCCCCATTGTAGTTTCCACAGATTTCCCCATTCTTCTTCAGATATTGTAAGATTACCTTCCTTTTCCCATTTATCCTTAATATATAGAGTGTTGTCTGGACTAGCTTGACGTAATGCCTGGTACAATCTAGATACAACCTTCTTGCAGGTTAATGAATTATTAGCTCCCTGGAACACTTCTAAAATACCTGTCTTTTGCCCCTCTATTGCTCTAGCTATATGTTCCTGAAAGTATCGCCTAAACTGAATGTATCTATAAAAATCTTGGGGTTGTAATCCATTCTCTTGCTGCAACAACTCAAAGCTCTTAAGTGTGCCTTTATTTACAAATGTGCGGTAAGTAGTAAGCCCCCCTTTAATCCAAGTCTTGAATCTGGAGTCCAGAATGCTAGGGGAGAAATCTGTGTCATAAGTGCACCATCATAATATTTTTAGAGTATGTTCCAATTCACAAAGTTTTATTATCTTCTGCCATATTTTCAATGTAGTGTTAATCCAAGGGTTGTTTTTTTCTACCATATTATTCATCAATTTATTATCTGCCATTATAGCTGCTAAGGGGATCTGAGGAGTCATATTGCTCTCTATATCTTTCCATCTTGCTGAATATGATGGGTTGCTCCAGCACACTAAAGGTCTTAATTGGGCTGCAAAATAATATTCCTGCAAGCAGGGAAGGCCTAGACCACCATAGTCTTTGTGCAATTGAAGAGTTTTATACCTAATCCTAGGTTTTTTACCTTGCCACAGAAATCTTGCTATCATTTTGTCCCATTCCATGAACTGTTTTATGGGTATGTCCACTGGGAGACACTGAAAGAGGTATAATAATCTTGGTAGTACATTCATTCTTATACACTCCACCCTTGAGTAGAGACCAAGGAAGAGAATGACGCTCCATCTCTGCATGTCAGATTTAATGTTGTTGTTTAGTGGCCCATAATTCAAAGTGGATAGTTTTGTAATATCTTTTGGGAGATTAACATCAAGGTATCTTATATGATCTGCCTCCCATCTTAGTTGGTACTGCCCTATCAAGGATCTGGGTGGATCAAAATTAAAAGTCAGCACTTGCGTCTTCTGAACATTTACTTTGTATCCAGACAGAGCGCCATATTTTTCTAATTCAGTCATTAGTTTAGGAAATGTTAGAGTAGGCTCTGTTAAGTAGACTAAGACATCATCGGCAAAAAGCGCTAGTTTATGTTCCTCGTTGTGTATAGTTATCCCTTTAATGTCACTATTCTGTCGAATCCACTGACTCAAGGGTTCGATAAATAACGCAAAAAGCAGGGGGGAGGCTGGACACCCCTGTCTTGTTCCTCGTTCCAGGGTGAATGCCTTTGAAAGAGCTCCATTGACCTTAATCCTAGCAATAGGGCTGTCATATAGGGCTTGGAATGTGTCAATAATCGATTTATGGAAGCCAAATTTTGTTAAAACTTTGTACAGGAAGGACCACCTAACAGAGTCAAACGCCTTCTCCACGTCCAGACTTACCAGCATTGCCTCTGTGTCTTTTTGTATGATGTGATTAATAATGTGAAGTGTTCTTCTCAAGTTGTCCTGAGTTTGCCTTTGCCTTATGAAGCCAGTCTGGTCCGTATGAATTAGGGAAGGTAAAATCTTATCTATTCTATGTGCCAGTATGGATGTAAATAGTTTGTAATCTACGTTTAATACGCTAATAGGGCGAAAATTACCACACTCCAACGTATCTTTCCCTTCCTTGGGGATCAATGAAATTGTTGCCTCTTTCCAAGAGGGTGGAATTTTGTTTTCTCTTAAGACCCAGTTGAAGGTATCCAGTAATATAGGAACTAATTTCTCTTTCAAAGCTTTATACCATTCCCCTGTAAAGCCGTCTGGACCTGGTGACTTGTTTGTCTTTAACCTAGAGATGGCTGCATTTATTTCATCAGTTGTGATTGCTGCTGCTAATTGTTCATTTTGTTCTGCAGAGATAGAGGGTAGGTCAAGCGAGGCCAAGAATGCATCAGTATGAGAAGTATTGTCAATATGTTGCTGGGAATAAAGTGTTTTGTAGAACTTTTCAAAACTCTGCTGGATTTTTTCTAATCTGTGTTCAATTTCCCCAGATTCTGGATTTCGAATCTTAGAAATGGTGTTATCTGCTTGCTGTTTTTTCAATTTGTATGCCAAGAGTTTCATTGCCTTCCCTCCAACCTCATAATAATGTTTTAAAAATAGAAACTTCTTTTGTATTTCCTGTGTACTCATTTCCTCTATCTCCATCTTTATCTCTTTCATTTTTTGTTTATCCCCTTCATCTACGGTGGTACTGTGAGCCCTTTGTAAATGTTTTAATTTAGTCTCCAGGTCTTGCAGTTTTTGTCGTCTTATTTTTTGTATGAAAGAGGTGGTAGCAATGATTTTCCCCCTCATAACAGCTTTAAGTGAATCCCAGAGGATACCAGGTGTCACCTCCCCATTATCATTTATATCCATGAATGCGTCAATTTCTGCTAGTAAACACTTCTTATTATCTGGATTGGCCAATATATTTGAATTTAGTCTCCATAGTGTAGATCTTTGTTCCCTGTTCAATGACACATAAATAAATATGGGGCTATGATCT
Organism: Neoarius graeffei; assembly: GCF_027579695.1. Taxonomy (NCBI): domain Eukaryota; kingdom Metazoa; phylum Chordata; class Actinopteri; order Siluriformes; family Ariidae; genus Neoarius; species Neoarius graeffei. The sequence goes on along the minus strand of NC_083596.1, from coordinate 557,769 downwards.
GAGAGAGTAATTGGGCCTATGTCACACCTCTCAATTTTGTGTAGATCTCTACTGAAAATAAAAAAGTAATCTATCCTGGTGTATACTGTGTGTGGTGCAGAAAAATAAGTATAGTCTCGGGTGCAATTCTCTCCATATATCTACAATACCTAATTCTTTCATCAGGTCAATCACTCTTCTACTTATAGGTTTTGTCTCAGACTTACCATTTGAAACATCTAGTGTTGGGTGTAGGTGTATGTTAAAGTCGCCCCCACAAATGACAACCCCTTGTGCTTTTGTTGTCATCAGGTCAAACATTTTCCTATAAAACATCCATCCACTGCCTGGAGGTGCATAAACATTAAGTAAAGTTACCATAGTCCCTTCTATTTTGCCTGTAATCATCACATACCTGCCTTCCATATCAGTGAGTTCTGATATGTGCTCATAATTCACGCCTCTTGCTATCAGAATAGCTACTCCTCTTTTATGCCCAGATCTATCAGATGATGCAAATACACATTTAATGCCCATTCTGTTAAGTTTGGCGTGTTCAATGGTGTTGAGGTGGGTTTCTTGAAGATAGGCCACTTGAACCTTATCTCTTTTAAGTTGTGCTAAAATTTTCCCTCTTTTGACTGGGTTATTTAAACCGTTAACATTATATGTGGCTAATCTTATGTTCTGCGTTAAGGCTTATATCTTTGGGCATGTCCTGCATTTTAGTGAAAAATGACCCCTGTACAGTATAGAACGACTGTAAACAAACATATTGTGAACATTGAACAAGATAAGAAAAAATAAACATAAATTGGTCTTCCAAGATATGAGTCTTACTTAAGACCCTCCACCAGATGGAAGCAGGTGGATTTGGGGGATAGCCTCCCTCTTGGTAAGTGGGAGGGCCCTCACAAGTGTCCACATAAAGTTCCATGTCCATTTGTTTTCCCGAGTATTAGAAATATAACTCTACAGCTAGGTTTAGCGCCACATTGTGCTCTATTATGAGCTAAATAGTCACACAAGCAAAACTCACCATTCCTAAGCGGGGATTGAGTCCGTTTTTACATCAAGTTACTAACCGCTGTCTGTGCTTTGGGGTGGTACATCTCTTCGGAAGCCCTGCAGTCGCTCTTTATAGTTTGGGGTTCCAGAACCGGTGCTTTCCACTCGTCGTCGGGCTCGTCCGCTTCTCTGCCAGCTTAATTTCCTAAGGCGCTCCATCATTGTCTCAGGTTGATTGACCGTGGCGATGTCGAAACCTCTCTCAGCCAAATCTCCCGTTGCCTCTTCAACCGTGTTGTAGATCTTTTCTCCTTCCTGGTATTGGACTTTAAGCCAGGCGGGGAACAACGTTTGAAACTTGATGTTTCGATCCCTGAGAACCTTCCGAACCTCTGCATATTCTTTTCGTTGTTGTAGAATACGTAATCATTGTCCACGTTAATTCGGGTTGTGCTCAACATCAAACCCTTCTTTTGCCACGCTTTCCTGAGCACCATCTCTTTGGTTCGGAAGCTAGCGAATTTGACAACGATTGATCTTGGTTGTGCATTTGGTGGGGGCTGAACTCCTAGTGAGCGATGGGCTCTCTCAATGTTCAGGGCCGTATCAGCAACGTCAAGATTATCCCTTATCAGCTGCTCCACGAACACAATCACTGACAGACTGTCCCTTTCAGCCCCCTCCGGAATCCCATATAAGCGAATGTTTTCGCGTTGTGAGCGACTCTCCTGCTCGGTTAGCCTTGCCTCCATCTGAGCATGAAGTTTTAGCATCTCAGACACAATGTCCTCGACATTTTGTATTCTTTCTTCCGCCTTTTCGATTCGGCTCTCAGCCTCTTCCAATTTGGTGTTAGTTTTTGTTATTTCCCATTTGATTTCTTCCATTTGTGATTTATTGTCCTGTCAAAATTCTCTTAATTCTCGTAGTATCAGATCCAAATTAGCCGTAGATTCCCTGACAGGATTAGCATCGTCATTTCGAGTCCCTGTTTGCTTTTATGCTTTAAGTTCTTTGCCGTCTTTTTTAACCTTAGCTGCCATCGTTGCCCTCTCATAGATTTTTCCTACTTTGGTGTTTGATATGTGATGATTTAGGGCTAAAATTATAACTTACTCAGGAGCAACTTCTTTATGCTGCCATCCGTGTCGTGGCCGGAAACGATATATTGGGATTTTAAAGAGATGTATTCATCAAGGTGATGTCTCTTCCCGGGAAGTCTGTGCTTATTTGAGCAGGACAATGCCACGCCTCATTCTGCACAGGCTACAACAGTGTGCCTTTGTAGACAGAGTGTGTGTGCTTGAATGGCCTGCTGCCAGTGCAGATCTGGCGCCTACTGAGAATGTACACTGCATCATGAAGAGAAGAATCAGACAACAGCGTCCATGGACTGTTGAGCAGCTGAAGTCTTGTATTAAGAAAGAATGAACATTACAAATGCAAAACGGCAGCAATTAATATCTTCAGATCCCATACAATTAAAAAGTGTTATTAAACACTTTATATTTGCAATATAATGTGCAATATAAAGTGTAATATCTCTCCTGCCGCCGCCCCCCTTTTTTCTTTTCCCCCCTCCTTCCCCCTTCCCCATATCTTATTCTTTTTATACTTGTATACATAAATAATTTATTTTAATTTATCTAGAAGTTTTCTCTATTTCTTTTCTCTGTTTATCTGTAATGATGCTGCTGGAATCTTAATTTCCCTGAGGGAACCCTCCCAAAGGGATCAATAAAGTTTTATCTAATCTAATCTAATCTAATCTAATCTAATCTAATCTAATCTAATCTAATCTAATCTAATCTAATCTAATCTAAAGGAAAAGTGATGTAACACAATGGTAATAATGTCTCTGTCCCAACTGTTTTTGAGTGTTACAGAAATCAAATTCCAACTTTGCTTATATTTACAAAATACAATGAAGTTGGTCAGTAAAACTAGAGAGAGAGAGAGAGAGAGAGAGAGAGAGAGATTAGTGTGATGAATAATAAACAATCAGTCTGACTCGTTTCTCAGAATAGCAGTTAGTAGGTTTGTTAGCAATGTTAACACAGCCTGTTAGCTAAGGTGAATTTTTAAATTGTGAGATTAGCCGGCTAGCTGTGGCTGTTTGGTTAGCTTAGCTAGTTGTTATGATAAAAATGAATGCATTTATTACTATTCATATTCTTATTAGTTTAGGGTGACCAGACGTCCCGGTTTTACTGGGACAGTCCCGATTTGTGGTTGTGTGTCCCGAGTCCCGACAAAAGTCTGTCGGGACACGGATATGTCCCGGTTTTCACCACTCGCGACGTTTGCAACTGAGCAACGTGGGAATCATTAGCGGAGAAATGTCTGCGTTTGCTATTTTGATGAATTGACAGGAATCGCAAACTTTCCTGGTTACTGCCCCCTGGCCCTGCGGCATGGGTGTTTATTTAGCCACATTATTCCAGACAACAGAACGGGTTGCCATGCAACAATAAAATAAACATTAACTGGCGCGAATGTTCTTTGTCTAGCAGCTAGCAGCAGTAATGCCGCAGCAATTATGCCGAAAAGAAAATGTACCTTTTCCAAAGATTTACAGGGCACCTACCCCTTCCTCCGAGAGGTGCAGAACAATGTGCACGAAGCCGACTGCACACACTGTAAGTGTTTTGTTCTTGTACTGAGTTGGGTAGCCTATGTTGCAAATGCTGTGCGCTCCTGTGGGGGCTTTCCTCGGGCCATTGCCCCTCTCTTCCTTTACTGCTGTTTTGTTTGAGTGTATATTTACGGAAGCCAAGAGAGGCCCTTCATATAATCTTTTTTTATTTACCTTGTTATCCCGAGATAACGACATAATTAATTCAGGATCTCGAGAAAACAACACAACTAATTCGAGATCTCGAGAAAACAAGACAATTATTTCATGATCTCAGCTGGATCACTGTATCTCCGTCAGTAGAGACGAAGCCAGGCCAGTCTTCTGCGGAGGTGCCGCAGACTAATTTTGAAATTATCCCTTATTAAAAGACTTAATGCAATCTCTCCCTGTGTCAACCCCTGATCAAAATATTGCCTTATTAGGTGATTGATTATTCCAGACATTCTAATGACCAAAGTTGCGTCTATACAGAATGAGAAATAGCCCCAAAGTCAGCATATCTATCACAAGTCTCTTGGCGCACCTGAATGAACCATTTCTCAGCTGTTTACTCGAGATCATGAAATAATTGTCTTGTTTTCTCGAGATCATGAAATAATTGTTTTGTTTTCTCGAGATCTCAAATTAGTTGTGTTGTTTTCTCGAGATCCTGAATTAATTATGTCGTTATCTCGGGATAACAAGGTGAATAAAAAAAAGGATTATATGAAGGGCCTCTCTCGGCTTCCGTAGTATATATTCTCAAATCACTTGTCTCTTTTTTGTTTCTGTTTAACATACCATTCTGACAGTTTGGCCATATTGCTGTGTTGAACAGCTTGTTGCAGCTTCCATTAAAGTGTTCACTTTTGTCCACATCTTCTTGCTTTATTCATTCAGTTGTGGGGAATGGTTAGTAAGGTTGATTCTGACCGAGGCTATGTTGAGGTCACATATATACTTTTTAAGTTCATGCTATAGTGCATACAATTTTAGAGATCTAGCCTACATGTGCATATGCATTCTTCTTGGTGTTCTCACAAACAGGTGAAATAAATCAGTGTAAATGTGGCCTATGGACATAGCCTGGCCTATTCTCAGCCATTACAACATCTGCTGTCTGACCATAATTTAACTGATCTGTATCCCACTATGCTACTAGATAACAAAATGCCTGCTTGTTTTATTTCATGTGAGATGTTGATAAATGTGAGCTTCAACACAATGCTAAGAGCACCTCTCTGAGTGTCACGTTTACGTTAAAAAAAGGTGTGCGTGCACGAGCATGGTCGCGCGCAAAAGTGTCCCGCTTTCAGACTCGGGAAATCTGGTCACCCTATATTAGTTGTAGTAATAACATTGAGAATTATGTTGGTTTAGCTGACGAGCTGTCAGCTGAATGGGATCTGAACGTGTTTAGCCGCTAGCCCACATGTGTAAATTAGCTAGCTGAGTGGCTAACCTACTCTACACACTAATCATTATTAACATTGCTAGTTTAAATTTTTATTATTAATAACAGACTGATTTTCTGTCAGTGTGGAGGTTAGCGTGTGTGTGTGTGTGTGTGTGTGTGTGTGTGTGTGTGTGAAGGTCACTGCAGATTCTCCCTCAGATTCTCCTTCAGTCAGCTCTGTAACTTTCCCGCGCATTTTAAAATACTAAAGTAATAAAGACTTACATTCCGGGCGGTGCTTCCCCTCAACACTGCGGAGATCAAACTCAACATCTTCCTCATGACACTAAACACACACACCGACTCACTCACACACGCGCACACACACACACACACACACACACACACACACCGACTCACTCTCTCTCACACACCGACTCACTCTCTCTCTCTCACACACACACACACACACACACACACACACACACACCGACTCACTCTCTCTCACACACCGACTCACTCTCTCTCTCTCACACACACACACACACACACACACACACACCGACTCACTCTCTCTCACACACCGACTCACTCTCTCTCTCACACACACACACACACACACCGAGTCACTCTCTCTCACACACCGACTCACTCTCTCACACACACACACCGACTCACTCTCTCTCATACACCGACTCACTCTCTCAGACACACACACCGACTCACTCTCTCTCACACACCGACTCACTCTCTCACACACACACCGACTCACTCTCTCTCACACACCGACTCACTCTCTGACACACACACACACACCGACTCACTCTCTCTCACACACCGACTCACTCTCTCTCACACACTGACTCACTCTCACACACACACACACACCGACTCACTCTCTCACACACCGACTCACTCTCTCTCACACACCGACTCACTCTCTCTCACACACCGACTCACTCTCTCTCACACACCGACTCACTCTCACACACACACACCGACTCACTCTCTCACACACCGACTCACTCTCTCTCACACACCGACTCACTCTCTCTCACACACCGACTCACTCTCTCTCACACACCAACTCACTCTCTCACACACACACACACACACACACACACACACACACACACACACACACACACACACACACACACACACACCGACCCACTCTCTCTCACACACCGACTCACTCTCTGACACACACACACACCGACTCACTCTCTCTCACACACCGACTCACTCTCACACACACACACACCGACTCACTCTCTCACACACACCGACTCACTCTCTCACACACACACACACCGACTCACTCTCTCACACACCGACTCACTCTCTCTCACACACCGACTCACTCTCTGACACACACACACCGACTCACTCTCTCTCTCTCACACACACACACACACAACGACTCACTCTCTCTCACACACCGACTCACTCTCACACACACACACCGACTCACTCTCTCACACACCGACTCACTCTCTGACACACACACACACCGACTCACTCTCTCTCACACACCGACTCACTCTCACACACACACACCGACTCACTCTCTCACACACCGACTCACTCTCTGACACACACACACACACCGACTCACTCTCTCTCACACACTGACTCACTCTCTCACACACACACACTGACTCACTCTCTCACACACCGACTCACTCTCTCTCACACACCGACTCATTCTCTCACACACACACACCGACTCACTCTCTCACACACACACACACACACACACCGACTCACTCTGTCTCACACACCGACTCACTCTCTCTCACACACACACACACACACACACACACACACACACACACACACACACTCTCTCTCTCTCTCTCTCTCTCTCTCTCTCTCTCTCTCTCTCTCTCTCACACACCGACTCACTCTCTCACACACACACACACACACACACACCGACTCACTCTCTCTCACACACCGACTCACTCTCACACACACACACACCAACTCACTCTCTCACACACCGACTCACTCTCTGACACACACACACACCGACTCACTCTCTCTCACACACCGACTCACTCTCTCACACACACACACTGACTCACTCTCTCACACACCGACTCACTCTCTGACACACACACACACCGACTCACTCTCTCTCACACACCGACTCACTCTCTCACACACACACACACTGACTCACTCTCTGACACACACACACACCGACTCACTCTCTCTCACACACCGACTCACTCTCACACACACACACCAACTCACTCTCTCACACACCGACTCACTCTCTGACACACACACACACCGACTCACTCTCTCTCACATACCGACTCACTCTCTCACACACACACACTGACTCACTCTCTCACACACACACACCGACTCACTCTCTCTCACACACCGACTCACTCTGTCACACACACACACACACACACACACACACACACACACACACACACACACACCGACTCACTCTCTCACACAGACACACCGACTCACTCTCTCTCACACACACACACACACACACACACACACACACACACCGACTCTCACACACACACACACACACACACACACACACACACACACACACACACACACACACCGACTCACTCACTCACTCACTCACTCACTCACTCACTCACACACACACACACACACACTATGGGTTGCCATACTGATCACTTACAAGCCCCAATGTACTAAGTGCAAAAGTTTTCACCCCCTGCCTCAGACTGAAGCTGTATCTTCACCTCCTAGTTTATCTACAGATCTCCTGTGCTGTGATGGTGCAGTTCCACAACTTTAGCTTCAGGTAACTTTACTAAATACTAGCACAGGTTCAAGCGGCATGCATCAAAAGTGACAAATCAGTGTTTCCCCCCAGTGGTGTGTGTAGTGTGTGTGTAGTTTATACAGAACCAACACTCTTTCTGTTCAGTTTATCTTCAGCTGGTTGATTAATGCAGATTTTTGTGGGTTGTGCCATGTGAATGATCTCTTATAACATGTATTAGTATAAATACACAGGTGATTATAGGAAATCATGCGTGCTGATTGGTCGAGAGATTCGGATTGTTTCTCAATAATCTCCTCGAGCGACTCGGCAAAATGGCGTCCAATCGCTTCGTCACCGTAAGTGTGGAAGAATTACAGATGATGAAAGAAAATGCTGTTCCTAAAAACACTAAAGATGCTCCTAAGTTTGGTCTAAAACTATTCAAAGGGAAGTGGGGTTGGGATTTATTTAATTGATTTCAGAACAAAGTATTTTATGTGACTCGGTGTAGATCAGTGACACAAGTCTGCGCCGCACAGTTAGTACACTTACATGAAAATTTTGATGATCACCCATGCATTTATACTGAAACAATTATCCACCTCAGGCTTCGTGAGGCTTTTTTTTTTTGCACTATATTTTTTGTTCTGTGTTTATAGTGCATATTTTTATGCTGTTTGCACTGTGATTGGAGTTGCTTTTTAATCTCATTGTACATGTGTATAGTGAGAGTAAAGGCATTCTATTCTATTCTAGTGAATATCGGTGAATAATAACCTCAACATCGACTTCATCTCAGATATTATTCACCTCGCCTTCAGAGAATAATTATTAATTAACACCCTGCAGGTATTAAAGCCTGACCCACACATCACTCACAGCTGTGTTTCCACAGAGTGCTGATTTACACACTCCTGAGCTTCAGCACCTTTTATATTTTAATAATTTAATCATTATCACCGCTGATCTGTTCCAGTTGGGTTGTTTTCAGACTTGTTATTTTCCCAGAGTCGGTGATGTTTGTTTGCTGATGTGTGAAATCTGTGTTCAGTCCTGAGAACTGATTCTTCATCCTACTGAAAATGGAGCTCTGGGGTTTCCTTCAGTCCTCATCATGTATGGAAGCTCACACCGAGTCACGTGATTGGTTACGCTTGTTGTGTTACTTCCTGTTCCAGGTATGGTGATGGAGGGAAAGGGCCAGCGGAGGTTTCGTTTATCTACGTGTGGTGGAGCTCCAGGCTGGAGGTGATGGAGTGAAGGTGAGAGTCTGGTGTTGGTGTGGAGGAGTGATGATGGTGTTGAGACTCTCAGATGTTCGTGTTGACAAAAACATGTCAAGAACAAAATGGACTCTCATCAGAACAATCAGAAAACTTACTGTATGGTTACTATCAATTACATTTCTTTGTTTTCTTTATTTTATCCTGAAGGAGTGAATACCTCTCCATTCTATAGATTAAGCAGCATTATTAGTAACAGTCTTGCACTTCTTGAATTGACAAATAATTATTATTAATTTATATATGTTTTTCTGGCAGCACGGTGGTGTAGTGGTTAGCGCTGTCGCCTCACAGCAAGAAGGTCCGGGTTCGAGCCCCGTGGCCGGCGAGGGCCTTTCTGTGTGGAGTTTGCATGTTCTCCCCGTGTCCGCGTGGGTTTCCTCCGGGTGCTCCGGTTTCCCCCACAGTCCAAAGACATGCAGGTTAGGTTAACTGGTGACTCTAAATTGAGCGTAGGTGTGAATGTGAGTGTGAATGGTTGTCTGTGTCTATGTGTCAGCCCTGTGATGACCTGGCGACTTGTCCAGGGTGTACCCCGCCTTTCACCCGTAGTCAGCTGGGATAGGATCCAGCTCGCCTGCGACCCTGTAGAACAGGATAAAGCGGCTACAGATAATGAGATGAGATGAGATGAGATGAGATGAGATATGTTTTTCTTACTTGGATAATAAAATGAGATAAAATGTTAGTTTGTTTAAATATACAGTATAAACATGTAATAAACACACAGGAGGAAACCACTGAAACAATCTGGCAACAGTGCCATCAGCGCATTTGGAGCTCACACAGACAGTCACAGCGCCGCCTGCAGGGCAGGATGAGTTCATACGGAAGTTAAATCCTTATAGCATGTGTGCAGTCAGTAATAACACACTTCCGCCAGCCCGGATGCGTTCATAATCAGATAACAATGTCTTCCCCGCCCACAGGCAGAAAGCCCCGAATCCAGTCCGGGATGTGTCCCGAATCGCTTCCTGAGTGCGCGGACGGAAGTCCCTGTGAAGCGGCGGCGCGGCAGTGATGAGCGCACGGGTGTAGGGAGCGGGGGTGGTTTCGGCTCGAGCCCCTCAGCTGCTCTGCTCCTGCTTCCGCCTCTGAGACGCACACGTGGAGTTTTCCTGTGCAGGAAGCGGCGGAGGCGCCATGAGCTCGAGCGGCGTGTGCAGAGGAGTGATGAGAGGAGGAGTGATGATGAGAGGAGTGATGAGAGGAGGAGTGATGATGAGAGGAGTGATGAGAGGAGGAGTGATGATGATGATGATGATGCTGTGTGCCGCCTGCGTGCTGGGTAAGAGCGCGCGCGCGGAGGAAGTGGACGGGAGGAGGGAGCGCGAGTGTTACAACTACGCAGGAGGCCACGTGTATCCCGGAGAGGCGACTCGAGTTCCGGTCTCTGATCACTCACTGCACCTCAGCAAGGCCAAGAGTGAGACACACACACCCCACTCACTAACACACACACACACACCCCACTCACTAACACACACACACACACCCCACTCACTAACACACACACACACGCCCCACTCACTAACACACACACACACCCCACTCACTAACACACACACACACCCCACTCACTAACACACACACACACGCCCCACTCACTAACACACACACCACTCACTAACACACACACACACCCCACTCACTAACACACACCACTCACTAACACACACACACACCCCCCACTCACTGACACACACACACACCCCACTCACTGACACACACACACCCCACTCACTGACACACACACACCCCACTCACTAACACACACACACACCCCACTCACTAACACACACACACACACCCCACTCACTAACACACACACCACTCACTAACACACACACACACACCCCACTCACTAACACACACCACTCACTAACACACACACACACCCCCCACTCACTGACACACACACACACCCCACTCACTGACACACACACACCCCACTCACTAACACACACACACACACCCCACTCACTAACACACACCCCACTCACTAACACACACACCCCACTCACTAACACACACACCCCACTCACTAACACACACACACCCCACTCACTGACACACACCACTCACTAACACACACACACACACCCCACTCACTAACACACACACACACCCCACTCACTGACACACACACACCCCACTCACTGACACACACACACACCCCACTCACTGACACACACACACACCCCACTCACTGACACACACACGCACACCCCACTCACTGACACACACACGCACACCCCACTCACTAACACACACACACACACCACTCACTAACACGCGCGCACACACACACCCCCACTCACTAACACACACACACACACCCCACTCACTGACACACACACCCCACTCACTAACACACCCCACTCACTGACACACACACACACCCCACTCACTGACACACACACGCCCCACTCACTGACACACACACACGCCCCACTCACTGACACACACACACGCCCCACTCACTGACACACACACACGCCCCACTCACTGACACACACACACGCCCCACTCACTGACACACACACACGCCCCACTCACTGACACACACACGCCCCACACACTGACACACACACACCCCACTCACTGACACACACACCCCACTCACTGACACACACACACACACACGCCCCACTCACTGACACACACACACACGCCCCACTCACTGACACACACACACACGCCCCACTCACTGACACACACACACGCGCCCCACTCACTGACACACACACGCGCCCCACTCACTGACACACACACGCGCCCCACTCACTGACACACACACGCGCCCCACTCACTGACACACACACACGCCCCACTCACTGACACACACACACGCCCCACTCACTGACACACACACACGCCCCACTCACTGACACACACACGCCCCACTCACTGACACACACGCCCCACTCACTGACACACACACACACACCACTCACTGACACGCACACACACACACACACACACACACACACACACACCCACTCACTAACACACACACACACACACCCACTCACTAACACACACACACACACCACTCACTGACACACACACACACACACACACCCCCCACTCACTAACACACACACCTCACTCACTGACACACACACACACACACACACACACACACACACACACACACACACACACCCCACTCACTGACACACACACACACACACACACACACACCCCACTCACTGACACACACACACACCCCACTCACTGACACACACACACCCCACTCACTAACACGCGCACACACACACACCCACTCACTAACACACACACACACACCACTCACTGACACACACACACACACACACACACACCCCACTCACTGACACACACACACCCCCCACTCACTAACACACACACACCACTCACTGACACACACACACACACACACACTCACTAACACACACACCCCACTCACTAACACACACACCCCACTCACTGACACACACACACACACCCCACTCACTAACACGCACACACACCCCACTCACTAACACGCACACACACACACACACACCCACTCACTAACACACACACACACACCCACTCACTAACACACACACACACCACTCACTGACACACACACACACACACACACACACACACACACACACACACCCCACTCACTAACACACACACCCCACTCACTGACACACACACACACCCCACTCACTAACACACACACACCACTCACTGACACACACACACACACACACACCCCACTCACTAACACACACACCCCACTCACTGACACACACACACCCCACTCACTGACACACACACACACACCCCACTCACTGACACACACACACACACACCCCACTCACTGACACACACACACACACACCCCACTCACTGACACACACACACACCCCACTCACTGACACACACACACCCCACTCACTGACACACACACACCCCACTCACTGACACACACACCCCACTCACTGACACACACACCCCACTCACTGACACACACACCCCACTCACTGACACACACACACACCCCACTCACTGACACACACACACACCCCACTCACTGACACACACACACCCCACTCACTGACACGCGCGCACACACACACACACCCACTCACTAACACACACACACACACCCCACTCACTGACACACACACCCCACTCACTAACACACACACCCCACTCACTGACACACGCCCCACTCCCTGACACACGCCCCACTCACTGACACACACACACGCCCCACTCACTGACACACACACCCCCCACTCACTGACACACACACACCCCCCACTCACTGACACACACACACGCCCCACTCACTGACACACACACACGCCCCACTCACTGACACACACACACGCCCCACTCACTGACACACACACGCCCCACTCACTGACACACACACGCCCCACTCACTGACACACACGCCCCACTCACTGACACACACACACGCCCCACTCACTGACACACACACACACACCACTCACTGACACGCGCACACACACACACACACACACACACCCACTCACTAACACACACACACACACACACACACCCACTCACTAACACACACACACACACCACTCACTGACACACACACACACACACACACACACACCCCACTCACTAACACACACACCCCACTCACTGACACACACACACACACACCCCACTCACTGACACACACACACACACACACACCCCACTCACTGACACACACACACACACACACACACACACACACACACACACCCCACTCACTGACACACACACACACCCCACTCACTGACACACACACACCCCACTCACTAACACGCGCGCACACACACACACACACCCCCACTCACTAACACACACACACACACCACTCACTGACACACACACACACACACACACACACCCCACTCACTGACACACACACACCCCCCACTCACTAACACACACACACCACTCACTGACATACACACACACACACACACACACACCACTCACTAACACACACACACACCACTCACTAACACACACACCCCACTCACTGACACACACACACACCCCACTCACTGACACACACACACACACACCCCACTCACTAACACGCACACACACCCCACTCACTAACACGCACACACACACACACACACCCACTCACTAACACACACATACACACCCACTCACTAACACACACACACACCACTCACTGACACACACACACACACACACACACCCCACTCACTAACACACACACCCCACTCACTGACACACACACACCCCCCACTCACTAACACACACACACCACTCACTGACACACACACACACACACACACACACCCCACTCACTAACACACACACCCCACTCACTGACACACACACCCCCCCACTCACTAACACACACACACCACTCACTGACACACACACACACACCACTCACTGACACACACACACACACCACTCACTGACACACACACACACCCCACTCACTGACACACACACACCCCACTCACTGACACACACACCCCACTCACTGACACACACACACACCCCACTCACTGACACACACACCCCACTCACTGACACACACACACACCCCACTCACTGACACACACACCCCACTCACTGACACACACACACACCCCACTCACTGACACACACACACACACACACCCACTCACTAACACACACACACACACCCCACTCACTGACACACACACACACACCCCACTCACTAACACACACACACCACTCACTGACACACACGCCCCACTCCCTGACACACGCCCCACTCACTGACACACACACACGCCCCACTCACTGACACACACCCCCCCCACTCACTGACACACACACACACACCCCACTCACTGACACACACACACGCCCCACTCACTGACACACACACACGCCCCACTCACTGACACACACACACGCCCCACTCACTGACACACACACACGCCCCACTCACTGACACACACACGCCCCACTCACTGACACACACGCCCCACTCACTGACACACACGCCCCACTCACTGACACACACACACACACACCACTCACTGACACACACACACGCCCCACTCACTGACACACACACACGCCCCACTCACTGACACACACACACGCCCCACTCACTGACACACACACACGCCCCACTCACTGACACACACACACGCCCCACTCACTGACACACACACACGCCCCACTCACTGACACACACACACGCCCCACTCACTGACACACACACACGCCCCACTCACTGACACACACACACGCCCCACTCACTGACACACACACACGCCCCACTCACTGACACACACACACGCCCCACTCACTGACACACACACGCCCCACTCACTGACACACACACGCCCCACTCACTGACACACACACACACGCCCCACTCACTGACACACACACACACACCACTCACTGACACACACACACGCCCCACTCACTGACACACACACACGCCCCACTCACTGACACACACACACACACGCCCCACTCACTGACACACACACACACACGCCCCACTCACTGACACACACACACGCCCCACTCACTGACACACACACACGCCCCACTCACTGACACACACACCCCACTCACTGACACACACGTCCCACTCTGACACACACACACGCCCCACTCACTCACAGTGAGTGGGGTGTGTGTGTTAGTGAGTGGGGTGTGTGTGCGCCCCACTCACTGACGCACGCACACACACGCCCCACTCACTGACGCATGCACACACACGCCCCACTCACTGACGCACGCACACACACGCCCCACTCACTGACGCATGCACACACACGCCCCACTCACTGACGCATGCACACACACGCCCCACTCACTGACGCACACACACGGCATGCCACTCACCATCATTAAAATCAATCAGACAGTAAAGTGTAGCACAGATGTGAATTAAATACACATTAATTTACAGATGTGTTTTTATGGTCATGAGTTAATGCCACTGAGTTTAGGACACATCACACTGTTCTATTTGTGTGTGTGTGTGTGTGTGTGTGTGTTTAAACAACTCTCACAGTGACAGCCGATAAAGTATGTCATTTTAATTCATTATTTTTTATTTCTTTATTTTATATTATTCTTTTAACAGGGACAATGCATATTAATAAAAACATTTACATGTAAATATGCAAGATTATAGCCAACGGCTAATTTGCATCTTTAGTCCCTGTGGCAGGTTGATCTTTGGAATAATAAAAATAATAATAATAATAAAAATAAGGTAAATAATGATAATAATAGTATCCAGGCATTAAAGTGCTTGAGTGCAACTTTTGATCAACAGGTCAATACAGTATACACAAACATATAAATAAGGTCAGGTAAAAATCCAGAATATAAACAATCATAAAGTACTTAAATGCTAAAGTCCAAGCATGTTAAAGTGCTATGCTTCAGTGCAAAAATGCTTTAGATGTTAAAATGCAATATGCAATGTCAAAAACAAGCTGATGTTACATGCTTTGCCTTTGGCCTATTTCTTGCACCAAAGTAAATGTACAGATGTTAAAGCACTAATTAACATGTATTTGGATGTATATTGTGTGCATTACTTAAAGTATTTACTCATAAGATTTATGTATAAATAGTTTGATCATTATTGCATGATTCAACACACACACGCTGTGTGAATCACATTGTTTCACACACTACAGGCAGAGGTGGACAGTAACGAAGTACATTTACTTAAGTACACTTTTTGAGTATCTGTACTTTACTTGAGTATTAATTTTTTTTTAAATTTATGACTTTAAGTTCACTACATTTGAAAGACAAATATCGTACTTTTCACTCCACTACATTTCTATCAAGGTCCTCGTTACTCGTTACTATGAAGCGGTTTTGAAAGTGTTTTTTTTCCTTTTCTTTTCTACAATATGATTGTTTTTTTCGCAGGTGACACTGAGAGCCGATCAGTAATCACTAGGGTCACGTCACGTCCACAGACTGTATAAAATCAATATCAGTGATTCCTCAGCAGCTTTACTTGAACACGATCAGTTGATGGAAGAATGGAAGGAGGCGGTTCTTCTGGAGAATGAACACATTCATGGCCCATGAACCCATGTTTCAGTTTTCTGAAAGGATTAAAGATTCGTTTCATTTTAAATGTTTGCTTTGTTTGCTGAAAACGAACCACATCACATAGATTAGGGATAAAATTAGCTCATGTTTTAAGTCGTTCAGATTCTGTAAAGCTGCTTTGCGACAATGTTTATTGTTAAAAGCGCGATACAAATAAACTTGATTTGATTTGACATCACGGCCTCCAAAAACTCACCATCCAACCCGCGGAAGGGATATAAACGTTTTATTCCAAGAGAAAGCTTGCAATGAAGTTGCCTGTGCTTTTCGAGCTAGCGATAATGTTGCCATAGCTATGCAGTCTGGTTAGTTAAATGACTTTCTATGGATTTGCCCGCCAAGTTGCTGTAGCCTTGTCCACTGCTAACATTTACACATCGCTAGGTAACTTGGACACTGTTAGTTAGCATGTAAAAACAGAGTTACGCTAACATGGATAACATTAACTTATCTGAAGTCCTGTCAGAAATATGTTTTAGCATAATCTTGCCAAATAAACAGAATGTATAAATCTTTCTTTTCTAGTAGCGTTAGCTACCCGATATGATTTTGAGTTTGAAAAGAGTTTGCCAGCATGTCAGGTGGAGTTTCACTGACTAGCTAGCTTAAAGGAACAGTCCACCGTATTTCCATAATGAAATATGCTCTTATCTGAATTGAGACGAGCTGCTCCGTACCTCTCCGAGCTTTGCGCGACCTCCCAGTCAGTCAGACGCAGTCAGACACGCTGTCACTCCTGTTAGCAATGTAGCTAGGCTCAGCATGGCCAATGGTATTTTTTGGGGCTGTAGTTAGATGCGACCAAACTCTTCCGCGTTTTTCCTGTTTACATAGGTTTATATGAGCAGTGATATGAAACAAGTTCAGTTACACAAATTGAAACGTAGCGATTTTGTATGCTATGGAAAGTGCGCACTATAATGAGAGGCATACTAACACCTTCGGCAGCGCATTGATATCTGAGCTCCGTATCAATGCGCTGCCGAAGCACGCAGAAGGTGTTAGTACGCCTCTCATTATAGTGCGCACTTTCCATAGCATAGAAAATCGCTACGTTTCAATTTGTGTAACTGAACTTGTTTCATATCACTGCTCATATAAACCTATGTAAACAGGAAAAACGCGGAAGAGTTTGGTCGCATCTAACTACAGCCCCAAAAAATACCATTGGCCATACTGAGCCTAGCTACATTGCTAACAGGAGTGACAGCGCGTCTGACTGTGTCTGACTGACTGGGAGGTCACGCAAAGCTCGGAGAGGTACGGAGCAGCTCGTCTCAATTCAGATAAGAGCATATTTCATTATGGAAATACGGTGGACTGTTCCTTTAAGGTTAAACCACCATGATGGCATAGCATGCGTTCATTTTGTGAATTCACATTTCTATCTTTGGTAACGGCGTTAGGTTTTGTAAGCGCTGTGGCAATAATACAGCGATGCGTTGACAGAAAATGTACTTTTAATACTTAAGTATTTTTAATAACTAGTACTTCAGTACTTTTAAGTAAAAATTTGACTGGACAACTTTCACTTGTATCGGAGTCACGTTTGACCAGTAGGATCTGGACTCTGACTTAAGTAATGAAGTTGGGGATTTGTCCGTGTCTGACTACAGGTTTATTAACACTCTCAGGGTCAGTAATGTAACAGAGCTGCAATAAAAACCTGAAATCTCACACAGTTTATTTCACATCAATATTAAATAAATATTTAGGTACAAAATTTTCAATGAGGGGAAAAAAATTCTGTAAAACTGTGAACACTGATTTAAAAGAATCATTTGCTTCCAATCAGAGTTTATACTTTTTATTAAAATTAAAAAAATAATGTTTGAAATAAATAGAAATATCTCAAAAAGTGTACTGTGACATCATTATCACACCAGACTGACCCTCCCCGACCCTCCCCCTGCACCCCACTGATTAAACCATGAAATATGTTCCGTTGTTGTGTTTATATATATATAATATGCACTATATTTACTGTATGGACAGAACTATTTTATTTATAAGCAGCAGCCACATGGACCCATAGGGGACTTTTTTTTTTTAAAGTGTCTCAGGTGAGTTTGTGTTTACACCTTTAATACAGGAGATGAAGAACAATTTGTTTGAATGAGGAAGAAATTTTCCATAAATATCCAACTGATCAATAATTCAATTCAGATCATCAGCTCATAAACGCAGCAGCACGCTGACAGCAGGGTTTCATCAGGATTTATAATTTACTTGTGAGAGAGAGAGAGAGATTAATCTGTGTGGGGTTTTTTTCTCCATCTTTCAGTCTCTAAGCCGGCGCCGAGTTGGGAGGGAACTGCCGTCATCAACGGGGAATTTAAAGAGCTGAAACTCTCGGACTATAGAGGCAAATATCTGGTGTTCTTCTTCTACCCTCTCGACTTGTACGTGTGAAAGAAAAAACCTGTTAAACATCTCACACTGATTTTACACACACACACACACACACACACACAGGTCCATGTAGATGTAGAGCTGTGTACAGACAGTAGATGAGTGACAGCTCCATCAGCCAATCAGAAACCAGATCCACATCTGACCTCCATCATGAATTGCTTTTTTCACCATGTAAATAATCAGTTTGATTAAAGATTTATAAACATCCTCCCCATTCAACCAATCAGAATTCATTAGAGCGTGTGTGTGTGTGTGTGTGTTTTCAGCACGTTCGTCTGTCCCACTGAAATCATCGCCTTCAGTGACAGAGTCCATGAGTTTCACGCCATTAATGCAGATGTTGTGGCCTGTTCAGTTGACTCGCAGTTCACACACCTGGCCTGGTGAGACCACACCCCCTACAGTGTAACCACACCCCCTTTACCCTCACTGCTCTCATGTGAGCTGACCTTTAAGTCTGACTGTTAATGCAGAGGAGTTTCATTTAGCACTGAATATTTCTAACAGCTGTTCCTCACTGTGTGCGTGCACGTCAGGATTAACACACCCAGGAAACAGGGAGGACTGGGACCATTGAAGATCCCCTTGCTGTCTGACCTCACACACCAGATCGCCAAAGACTACGGAGTCTATCTGGAGGACCAGGGACACACACTCAGGTGCGCGCACACATACACCCTAATGTTTAAATGATTTGTATTATTTTAATCAGTTTCAGTCTATTGTACTTGTTTTTTCCACTTCTGTAATCGTGTGTGTGTGTAGAGGTTTGTTCATCATTGATGATAAAGGCACACTGCGTCAGATCACCATGAACGACCTGCCTGTGGGACGCTCAGTGGATGAAACACTCCGTCTGGTTCAGGCTTTCCAGTACACTGACAAACATGGAGAAGGTACACACACACACACACACACACACACACGTGTCTGAGTTTCAGTATATAACCAGTGCTTATCTGCAGTATTTATTGTCACAGCCCTAACAGGTGTGTGGGTTTTTTTTCTTTTTTTGTGTGTTTTTTTTTAAATCAGTTTGTCCAGCTGGCTGGAAACCTGGCAGTGACACGGTGAGTGTGTGTGTGTGTGTGTTCGTTCTATGGGCTGTGTTCTAAACTACATTTTGTTTAGCAAGCAGTATAAAGCAACAAGGCTTAATCAGTTACTATGACAACTGAACGCATCCCAAACCCTTGTACTGGGTTTAACCCCATCCTGTCCTGCCTGACTGCTGTGCTATTTATTGTTTATGATGATATGTGGTCACAGGTGCTGAACAGTTGTCATGGTAACTGAGAGCGGTTTGAAGAGAATAACAGAATTTATGGTTACTATGGTAACTGTAGACGCTTTTGGACCAAACAAACAGTTGTAGGAACTCATTGAGAGGACCCGCCCCCTGGAGATTGCCCCCGAGAAGTACACAGCTTTAAGAGCGTGTTTCTGTTTGCAGTCGCCCCGTCAGTAGGAACGCAGGAGTGACGCGAGTCGGCGTATGAGCGTGACGTTAGTGAGAAAAGATGGCGAAGAATTTTATATTTCACTGAGATGCGTTAAAATCTCACTGTAGTTCCTCTGTCACACATTCACTCAGTAAACCCTGGACTTCACTCTCACTCCATTTCTCCCTGGGGTTTTATTTAACACTAACATTAAGAGCTGGTGTTTACACAGTTAACGGTTCACACGGATTTTTAAAACAGCAGTTGCTGATGCTGCATTGTCTCGTGTTGGACCAATCAGCATACACTTCCATCACTCATGGTTCCTCCTGTGCTGGGAGAGAACCTACCCTCAAGTAGGAGCTAAAAAGTCCCTCAGAACAGCGTTGTAAGAACCACGATCATCCTCAGGTCCTGCAGAGTGACACACAGAGCACAGGGAACTTCCTCCGACAGTTCTGAGAACTATAAGAATGTTCCTTCAGTCTGGAAGAGCCTTGTGGTAACTGAGTGGGACACAACCCATGGTGATGATGATGGGGTGTGTGTGTGTGTGTGTGTGTTTTATAAATATCTTTTGTTTTCTTATGCAGATTATTCCGGATCCCTCGGGCAAGCTGAAGTACTTTGACAAACTGAACTAACTTCCCTGTGTGTTAATCTCAGCAAAAAATGAAGTTTGATAATTTTGAGTTTTGTCTGAAACGACAGCATTGTTTATAACTGTGTGAGAGAGAAATGTGTGACTCTCCTGTTCATTTCAGTTTTAGTTCTGTGTTAGTGAGACAGAAACACACATCCCCCCGTGACATGAGTATCATTATGGTCTGATAAATGAAATAAAAGTTGTCGTTGGTTATTTTGGAGTCACTGTGTGTGTTTATGGACCAAAGAGAACATGAAATAATGTAATTCTGCACGCTGTATAATGCACTTTGACCACTAAGGGGCGCTGTAGGACTTCGTGTGTGTGTGTGTGTGTGTGTGGATAACTGAGTGAAGCTGTGCTGTTCATATTATCTTTATCATTGCACGCATCTGAAAAGATATAAAAGTTTCATTTACAGTGGGTGTGGGCGCTCAAATCTCACAAAGAAACCCAGCAGAAAGAAGGAAAATACTGGGGTCCCGACTGTCAAAGTCAAGTCAAAGTCCCTCTCATGCCAGAATCTGATTTTCCCAGGCAGGTTCCTGTCCCAGTACTAACGACCTCTTTAAGGCGTATGGGTGCGGCGCCAATCTCTGTTTCGATAGCCCTCAGCCTCTCGCCTGTACAGCTAGGGTTACAGTGGGGGGCGGGTCCTCTGATAACCACGAGAGTCTGACTTCCCTACTCGCATCTGTACTGCAGTGTGCCTCACCCGACAGCAGTAGGTACCATTTTTATGATGGTCTTTGGTACAACCCGACCGTGAGTAGAACTCGCGATCTCCTGGTCGAGAGGCAGACACGCTAACCACTAGGCCAACTCACAGTCCCAACTATAATCTGAATATATGCTTGGGAAGTTTAATTCAGCACACACACAAACCTGAAATAAACAAACAAAACATTAAATAGGATTTTTTTTAATTTATCAAAAGCATGACATCGTTCTGGAGTTTAAACAGATTAATTTGCCATTTCAAGAAACTAAACAAAAACAGCATCAACTCTGGAACAAAACAGCGTGTCTCACTGCAGGACGAGCTGTCTCACTCTCTCAGCCTGTCTTGCTGTCAGGCACTCGGGGATGTTGATCATTTCAGAGGTATTGGAGGAACAGATGAGGGAGTATTAAAGGCTGTGTGTGTGTCAGAGTGTGAGTTTACAGTGACAGAGCTCCTTGTACATTTGTCGGCGCAGTTTGGGCATGTCCTGCTGCGTGAAAACGAACGGCTTCTCCAACGCCAAACACTTACAGTACTGAGAGAGAGAGAGAGACTTTAATAAACAGTGAATAAATAAAGACACGGCCGTGTGTGTGTGTTTACAGATAGGACTGACCTGCAGGACAAACACACCGCAGTCACTGTCATTATTCTGCCTCGCTACATTCTGCATGCGCGCACACACACACACACTGATTACACACACATTACACACACTGCAGCAAAGGAATGTTTATAGTCATGATGATGCAAAAACAATCACCATTTTGAAGAAGCCTTTCCAGCCGCTGTAGAACTCTCTCTGCTCTCGCTTCATGGCCTCGGCCAGCAGGTACTTCATCACATGCTGAAAACACACACAGTGATGTAAATACTGTGATCAGGAGAAGCCGAAGGTGATGGAGGGATGAGTAGCAGGAGGATGTAGTGAATGTTGAGGGAGAGTGCGCAGTGACAGTGTTTAGGTTCCCTATGTAGTGAACACAACTAGGGTTCTTTCACACACACCGTGTTTAATGTGTTTGAACAGAACCCTGGTGTGTGTTTTCCTCAGTCAGGTGAGAACACACTCCGGTGATCTCATTCTGCTTCTGAGTGAACTCTTAGTGTGAAAGTCATCGGACTCCAAATCGACTCACTACAGGAAATGAATCAAACACACCGTGTGTTCTGGGTTGCTACGGTTTTTTTTCCTGTAGATTTTCAGTGAGCCGTGTTCTATAGATTAGAGAAAATAAAAAAAATGTGACAGAAAATATTTTAAACTTATTTATATAATTCTCAGATGGTTTATTTTGTTCCGACACTGTTCTGTGATTTGTGTTTTCTACACACATTTGTTGCTGTATTTCTGATCTGTGAATTAAAGCATTTTCAGCTCTACACACACACTTTTTTTTTTTGCTCTCTTTAACGATGAGCAGCATGAAACCAAGCTAAACAGCAAATGCTCCAAAAGAATCATTCACTCTGATTCAGCTTTGACAGACAGACTGATGGGCGTGAGGGAGTCTCAGCTGTTCCGGAATGTTCCAATCATTACAGAGCAACACTGGAGGGTTCGACAGTGCAACCTGAACCTTCTAGAACCCTGAACATCTCTGATCTCGTGCACTCTGTGTTAGGGTGTAGGGAGTAGAGGGCATGCACCTTTGGGCAGCGGCGATTCAGGGTCCTCTGGGAGTCAAAGTAGGTGATGATGCGCTGAGGAACATTCACACACACCAGAGACCAGTGAACCTCCAGATGGATGGGAATGAGCAGGAACAACTTCTGGAAAATATCCACCTACACACACACACACACAATTTTATGTAACTATGAAAATGATAACCAAAGTGAGAGTGATGACTGATGGGTGTGAGGAACTCTTATTGGTTCCTGACTTTCAAACACCCTGTGTACGTACACACACACTACTAACGTTTTTTGTCCAACGCTTTACGCCTTCATATCCCTTTGTCCTCAACTTGTCATAAAAGAAACTGTTGAAAAAGTAAACCTGAGAGAGAGAGAGAGAGAGAGATTAGTTATATGAAGAATTCACCAGTAAAGCCTGGGTACTGTGTGTGTGTGTGAGAGAGAGAGTGACTGAGAGACTGTAGGGGGGTGACCCACAGGGGGCGCTCCACTGGATTGTAAACCTGTCAGTAGTTTGTGTGAGAAAGTAAACAGTGTGTGATTTGAGACACAGCCCCATGTAATAAAAAGAGTCAATATCAGTCCTCACCTGATCAGGTACGGCATCCATCACCAAATCCCCATACATGTTCATCACCTGCAGGAAACACACACACACACACACACCTCATGAGACACGAATAAACACACTTTTTTATGATTATGATTATTATTATTATAATGAGACACCTGGTCGTTGAGCCAGTTCTGTCCATACAGCGTGCTCAGGTCATCCATTGTGAGAACGTGGCGTTTGTAATTAACACGGAACTCTCGCACCATGGCCGAGCCGGACATGCGCTGGAACGACTGCATTAAGTGCTGCACTATCAGCTTCCTGTTTCACAGAGGAACAGAACATTAATCTACACTCATCCACTTCCCCTCAGGAGTGTGTATTACCTGTGTGCGCGCGTGCAAGAGACCTGTGTGGATGTGAGAAGCTCTCGTTAAACACACTCTGCAGTTTGTCCACCACTTCGTCCAGGTGGATGGGGATCAGACTGCCGTACTGCTGCAGAAACTCATCCAGGAGCCCTGAGACAGACAGACAGACAGACCGTGTGTTTAATCAAACACAGCTGATGATCCTCATTTCTCATCTTTAATCTTTATCACTCCCACCTTGTACGTAGGAGATGTGCTCGCTGCTTAGCTGATTCTGATTGGACAGTTTTTCCTGAGGTCTCCGCTCCTCACCGTCAGCCACATTGGCTCTCTGTGTGCTCTCATTGACGGCAGGAAGTCTGTTTGTCCTGTTCAGGTCTGAGAAAAGCACAGAGTAGTTTAAAGTGAGAAGCTACAGCACGGATGAGTTCCAGCGCAGGTGTGTTAGTGCCTCTCAGGTTCCTGTTCCTTTTCCACTGGCTGTGGTTCAGATGGTTATTAATGCACCTCTGTACCATGCACTAATTTACACTCACCCCTGACAGGCCACAGAAACACATTATTTCGTAATAAACATGTTATAAAGCATGCCAAACGCACAAACCGACCATGTGCAGTTGCAGTTCTCGCTCCGTTTGTGAGGGCACTCTGTAGCTGCCGGTGTTTCGGTCGTCGGATCCGCCTTCTCCTGCAGGTCCACCTGTATCCCAAAGACCCCGCCCACTTGGATCGTTGTCGCCAGGTCCGCCAGTGCCACGCTAAAGTGTGGCGAATGTTCACACAACGGTGTGGCCTGAGCCCCCAGCTGGCCTGCTTCCTGTCCCAGAGTCCATCAGACCTTAGCAGGGCAGAGGGACTGAGCGAGTCCCTGGAGTCGAGACCCACAGGTCCACTGCTCTCCTCTGCTTCATCTCTCCACCTGAAAACCTCATCTGCATCTCCCTCATCCACATCCATTTTTTGGTCCTCTTCCACAGGGGCGGTGTACTCAGACCCCCACGTGTCCACGTCCCTGTCTCTGCGGTTCAGTTTGAGCTGTGCCGGGCTTATAAAGCGACCGGCCGCACCACCACTGACCTTCCTCACTGTCAGCTCATTGTTCCAGGGTGTGTGTGTCACACCGCTGTCTCTCATCGTCCACAGACCCCAGGAGACCTGCGCCAGCCTGCCTGCCTCCACACACACACACACGGATTAATAACTCATTTGTACACAAATAATTCAGATACTATATAAACTGTTTAGAAGAGCTTCAGAAATACATAACTGGTGATATAAACACAGAGTCCACAGTGCAACAGCGTAAAACCCAACCTGGTACAATTTTATATTCTTAAACAGTAAAAGCAATTAAAACCCATCAGACAGACAGACAGACAGACAGTGAATCCTAATACTGCATGATTACATGACAGAGATCATTGTTCCTGAGTTACAGATGAAGCTGAACGTTGCTCTTTATTGAGCAGAATTACACTAATGGCATTTAGCAGACTGTTAGAATATACCGTTTACAATAGCAGCTACTTTCTGTTTTCTTTAACACAGAGCCGTGATGCAGTAAAGCGCTCTGTAGCTTAGCTTAGCTTAGCTCCGGCTAGCCAGTGTTTCTGTGAGAGGAGCTCAAACACACGCTCACCTTTTACTGCGCCCTGCAGCCAACACCGCTGTGCCGATAAACCATTCACTGTCACTCAGAGACGCTGATTATAACCAGCAGAGCATTAGGACTTATTTTTGGGTCATTCATTGAGGAACTTGGCGCTTATTTACTGTGAAAACGCTTCCACTTCCGCCGCAAGGCTATGACGTCACAGCAGTGTCTCTGCAAACACTTCCGGGTTCATTGACGCTGGAGGACAGCGCTGTGTTGTGAAGTTTCAGCTGTTTAACGGTCTAAACCCTCTTGATTTACTACCCTTAATAACGCCTTTAAAATTAATTGGATAAAACAGTTTCTACATAATCCCACATCCACTTGGAACTTTATACCCAGGTACACTTTCTCTACGACTGGAGGCCTTGAATACGGACTCTTATGTGATTATAAAATAGAGAAACTTCCGCTAATCCTGTCCAGTTTCCATAAACACATGCTCTTGGCATGGTCATTAATTTATAAACACAATCTCCTCACATAGATGCTTCATCTGGAATAATCAGCACATTAAATCTAAAAATAAATCCTTATTTTTTCAATCCTGGTTTAATAACAACATAATTCTAGTAACCCAGCTACACAGTGATAAAAGTCAAGTTTATTTGTATCGCGCTTTTAACAATAAACATTGTCACAAAGCAGCTTTACAGAATTTGAATGACTTAAAACATGAGCTAATTTTATCCCGAATCTATCCCCAAAAATGAAGCCTGTGGCGACGATGGCAAGGAAAAACTCCCTCAGACAGCATGAGGAAGAAACCTCGAGAGGAACCAGACTCAAAGGGAACCCATCCTCATTTGGGCAACAACAGACAGCCTGACTATAACATTAACAGTTTTAACATGAAGTCAGTTTCGTTGATGTTATAAACTCTTCATTGATGGAAACTTGAGTGCAAAACTGTTCATGACAACTGCAGTCCTAAAGTTAGCAAGTCAACTGTAGTCCTCAGCCACAAAAGCATTACTGTAAGAGTCCAGAGCGTCTTCCAAGTGTGACTTTCAACTGTCCTCATGGGGCCGTCCTCCACAGGAGCGATGTGATGAGACTCCAACCAACCAGACGTAGGGCATCAGGATGGATCAGGCAGGTCCGAGGAGCAGAAGAGGTTCAGCATCTCGATCCCAGGACCGACATGTAACTCAAAGGGACAGATTTGGGGGGGGGGGGGGAACACAGGTTGTTAGGTATGCTCAATGTCACCTGAATAAGTAGGAACAGTATACATATTGCACTGAGTACAAGCAAGGACTCCGGCAACTAACTATGACAGCATAACTAAAATGGAAATCTGCTAAATTATTCTGAGTTCCTCCAAACATTTGGTATTCCTCATCTCATTATCTGTAGCCGCTTTATCCTGCTCTACAGGGTCGCAGGCGAGCTGGAGCCTATCCCAGCTGACTACGGGCGAAAGGCGGGGTACACCCTGGACAAGTCGCCAGGTCATCACAGGGCTGACACATAGACACAGACAACCATTCACACTCACATTCACACCTACGCTCAATTTAGAGTCACCAGTTAACCTAACCTGCATGTCTTTGGACTGTGGGGGAAACCGGAGCACCCGGAGGAAACCCACGCGGACACGGGGAGAACATGCAAACTCCGCACAGAAAGGCCCTCACCGGCCACGGGGCTCGAACCCGGACCTTCTTGCTGTGAGGCGACAGCGCTAACCACTACACCACCGTGCTGCCATATCTGTAACATAAATATGTTTATTAAAAGTGTAAGATCTTTATGTTGATAAAGGAAACTGAGTTGGAGTTTCGTGGTGGAAGGAATCGTTGTGTGTCGCCAGGACACTTATCCATCCTTAAAGTACACTGATAAATACACACATTTCAAGCTGAAATCATTACATTTTTTTTGTGTTTAATTTCGGCTCTGTGCTGTGCTCGCTTTTGGCACTAGAGGGCGCGCGCTCTCACCGCCGGAAGTGACGCAGCCAGAGCGGTAATGGCGACTCACAGTTCGCTCCTGAATGTTTCTCTTGGAAGCGCCGTGTGTCCGGGTTTTCTCCTCCCTGCGCTTTTATCCATACGGCTGAGAGTTAAGTCAAATCTTTTTGTAGCAGTTTAAGGTTTCCGGAGTCGTGGGAGGGTGTTTTTATCCGCTTCTCCGGACGAATTGGCCAAGGGCTTGTTAGCTTAGCTTTGCTAGGTGGCAAATAGAAAACAAGTCAAGTTAGCCTCGCATGCTAAGCTAACTCAGTGAAGTCAGGTTTCCTCAGTTCACCCTGTGCTAGCGAGTTAGCCACCGAGCTGCAGGAGTGTGTGTGCGCGCGTGCGCGCGCGCGGCGCTCCAGGAAAAAACGCACAGAGAGAGAGAGAGGGAGAGAGGGAGAGAGAGAGAGAGGGAGGGAGAGAGAGAGAGAGAGAGAGGGAGGGAGAGAGAGAGGGAGAGAGGTGTAAAGATCTCTTTAACTCAGTCGTTTGGGAAGCGACTCTCCGCTCTGAAGCAGCGGCGCTGTGGGACTGTGAGCCGCTGATAGAACCAGAACCAGGAGCGGTGCTGCTAGCGGTGTGTCCTATGGTCCAGCATGCTGAAGACCCGACAGTGTTTACTCGGACTCCGCACTTTCCTCGGAGTGGCGTCCAGGATCTGGGGCTTCATCCTGTACATCCTCAGGAAACACCTCCGCACGGTGAGGAGCTCAAAATACTCACCATCAGTACTCACCATCAATACTACTCACCATCAATACTACTCACCATCAATACTACTCACCATCAATACTCAATAATTCCACTGTTTATATTCACTCTACTCACAGTTACTGCATTCAGGGATTCAAAGTTTCTCTGTCACCTGTACAATACCCACCGAGATCCTTACCCGAGTGCTTCACTATACTGCCCTTAACTGTAATATACTCAGGAAACACGTGCACACACTCAGCGCTTGCTTCACTATACTCACCATTACTGTTATATACTCAGGAAACACCTGCACGCACTCAGCGCTTCACTACACTCACCATTACTGTTATATACTCAGGAAACACCTGCACGCACTCAGCGCTTCACTACGCTCCCCATTACTGTTATATAATCAGGAAACACCTGCACGCACTCAGCGCTTCACTACACTCACCATTACTGTTATACACTCAGGAAACACGTGCACGCACTCAGCGCTTGCTTCACTACACTCACCATTACTGTTATATACTCAGGAAACACCTGCACGCACTCAGCGCTTCACTACACTCACCATTACTGTTATATACTCAGGAAACACCTGCACGCACTCAGCGCTTCACTACACTCACCATTACTGTTATATACTCAGGGAACACCTGCATGCACTCAGCGCTTGCTTCACTATACTCACCATTACTGTTATATACTCAGGAAACACCTGCACACACTCAGCGCTTCACTACACTCACCATTACTGTTATATACTCAGGAAACACCTGCACGCACTCAGCGCTTGCTTCACTATACTCACCATTACTGTTATATACTCAGGAAACACCTGCACGCACTCAGCACTTGCTTCACTATACTCACTATTACTGTTATATACTCAGGAAACACCTGCATGCACTCAGCGCTTGCTTCACTATACTCCCCATTACTGTTATATACTCAGGAAACACCTGCACGCACTCAGCACTTGCTTCACTATACTCACCATTACTGTTATATACTCAGGAAACACCTGCACGCACTCAGCACTTGCTTCACTATACTCACCATTACTGTTATATACTCAGGAAACACCTGCACGCACTCAGCGCTTGCTTCACGATACTCACCATTACTGTTATATACTCAGGAAACACCTGCACGCACTCAGCGCTTGCTTCACGATACTCACCATTACTGTTATATACTCAGGAAACACCTGCACACACACAGCGCTTCACTACACTCACCATTACTGTTATATACTCAGGAAACACCTGCATGCACTCAGCGCTTGCTTCACTATACTCACCATTACTGTTATATACTCAGGAAACACCTGCACACACTCAGCGCTTCACTACGCTCCCCATTACTGTTATATACTCAGGAAACACCTGCACGCACTCAGCGCTTCACTACACTCACCATTACTGTTATATACTCAGGAAACACATGCACGCACTCAGCGCTTGCTTCACTACACTCACCATTACTGTTATATACTCAGGAAACACCTGCACGCACTCAGCGCTTCACTACACTCACCATTACTGTTATATACTCAGGAAACACCTGCACGCACTCAGCGCTTCACTACGCTCACCATTACTGTTATATACTCAGGGAACACCTGCACACACTCAGCGCTTCACTACACTCACCATCACTGTTATATACTCAGGAAACACCTGCACGCACTCAGCGCTTCAATACACTCACCATTACTGTTATATACTCAGGAAACACCTGCACGCACTCAGCGCTTCACTACACTCACCATTACTGTTATATACTCAGGAAACACCTGCACGCACTCAGCGCTTCACTACGCTCACCATTACTGTTATATACTCAGGAAACACCTGCACGCACTCAGCGCTTCACTACGCTCACCATTACTGTTATATACTCAGGAAACACCTGCATGCACTCAGCGCTTGCTTCACTATACTCCCCATTACTGTTATATACTCAGGAAACACCTGCACGCACTCAGCACTTGCTTCACTATACTCACCATTACTGTTATATACTCAGGAAACACCTGCACGCACTCAGCACTTGCTTCACTATACTCACCATTACTGTTATATACTCAGGAAACACCTGCACACACCCAGCGCTTCACTATACTCACTCAGCACTTCACTATACTCCCCATTACTGTTATATACTCAGGAAACGCCTGCACACACTCAGCGCTTCACTATACTCCCCATTACTGTTATATACTCAGGAAACACCTGCACGCACTCAGCGCTTCACTACGCTCACCGTTACTGTTATATACTCAGGAAACACCTGCACGCACTCAGCGCTTCACTATACTCACTCAGCGCTTGCTTCACTATACTCACCATTACTGTTATATACTCAGGAAACACCTGCACGCACTCAGCGCTTCACTATGCTCACCGTTACTGTTATATACTCAGGAAACACCTGCACACACTCAGCGCTTCACTACGCTCACCATTACTGTTATATACTCAGGAAACACCTGCACGCACTCAGCGCTTCACTACGCTCACCATTACTGTTATATACTCAGGAAACACCTGCACGCACTCAGCGCTTCACTACGCTCACCATTACTGTTATATACTCAGGAAACACCTGCACGCACTCAGCGCTTCACTACGCTCACCATTACTGTTATACACTCAGGAAACACCTGCACGCACTCAGCGCTTCACTATACTCACTCAGCGCTTGCTTCACTATACTCACCATTACTGTTATATACTCAGGAAACACCTGCACGCACTCAGCGCTTCACTACGCTCACCGTTACTGTTATATACTCAGGAAACACCTGCATGCACTCAGCGCTTCACTACGCTCACCATTACTGTTATATACTCAGGAAACACCTGCACGCACTCAGCGCTTCACTATACTCACTCAGCGCTTGCTTCACTATACTCACCATTACTGTTATATACTCAGGAAACACCTGCACGCACTCAGCGCTTCACTACGCTCACCGTTACTGTTATATACTCAGGAAACACCTGCATGCACTCAGCGCTTCACTACGCTCACCATTACTGTTATACACTCAGGAAACACCTGCACGCACTCAGCGCTTCACTATACTCACTCAGCGCTTGCTTCACTATACTCACCATTACTGTTATATACTCAGGAAACACCTGCACGCACTCAGCGCTTCACTACGCTCACCGTTACTGTTATATACTCAGGAAACACCTGCATGCACTCAGCGCTTCACTACGCTCACCATTACTGTTATACACTCAGGAAACACCTGCACGCACTCAGCGCTTCACTATACTCACTCAGCGCTTGCTTCACTATACTCACCATTACTGTTATATACTCAGGAAACACCTGCACGCACTCAGCGCTTCACTACGCTCACCGTTACTGTTATATACTCAGGAAACACCTGCACGCACTCAGCGCTTCACTACGCTCACCGTTACTGTTATATACTCAGGAAACACCTGCACGCACTCAGCGCTTCACTACGCTCACCATTACTGTTATATACTCAGGAAACACCTGCACACACTCAGCGCTTCACTACGCTCACCATTACTGTTATATACTCAGGAAACACCTGCACGCACTCAGCGCTTCACTACGCTCACCATTACTGTTATATACTCAGGAAACACCTGCACGCACTCAGCGCTTCACTACGCTCACCATTACTGTTATATACTCAGGAAACACCTGCACGCACTCAGCGCTTCACTACGCTCACCATTACTGTTATATACTCAGGAAACACCTGCACGCACTCAGCGCTTCACTACGCTCACCATTACTGTTATATACTCAGGAAACACGTGCACGCACTCAGCGCTTCACTACGCTCCCCATTACTGTTATATACTCAGGAAACACGTGCACGCACTCAGCGCTTCACTACGCTCCCCATTACTGTTATATACTCAGGAAACACCTGCATGCACTCAGTGCTTCACTACGCTCACCATTACTGTTATATACTCAGGAAACACCTGCATGCACTCAGTGCTTCACTACGCTCACCATTACTGTTATATACTCAGGAAACACCTGCACGCAGTTCGTACCACAAAACATATTATATTTACTCTACTCCTTGCAGCTGTTATATACTCAGTATGTTTAGTACCATAAAATGCTCGCTGTTACTAATTATTCCAGTAATATACTCAGGAAACGTATCCAAACAGTGAAGAGCACCATAAAATACTCAGTGCGCACCACTGACTATTATGACTGACTGTCACTCTTGTATTCTCCACATGGTCAGTGTATTACTGTTTCACAATCAAAAAAACCAAAAACACTTCAGCACTTATTAAATTCTGTGCATTACAAATGTAAATACTGTGTGTGATCATGTGCACATATTCCTCATTTCTTTATTTGTTTGTTGCTAGTCATGTGACTCTTAAAGTCTCAGATTATGAATGGATTCAGTTCTTCACACAACACCACAAACTGTGTGTGTATATGTGTGCACTCACACAGGTTTATATAACACACGTCTGACCTTTACACTTCAAGACGCACACAGAGGCCATAACTTTACATGCACACTACCTCAGTAGAGCATCGCAAAACACAGCTGGTGTCATTTATTTTTCTGGTGAGGGTCTGTGGTTCATAAGGTGTGTGGGTGTCTTATCTCATCTCATTATCTGTAGCCGCTTTATCCTGTTCTACAGGGTCGCAGGCAAGCTGGATCCTATCCCAGCTGACTACGGGCGAAAGGCGGGGTTCACCCTGGACAAGTCGCCAGGTCATCACAGGGCTGACACATAGACACAGACAACCATTCACACTCACATTCACACCTACGCTCAATTTAGAGTCACCAGTTAACCTAACCTGCATGTCTTTGGACTGTGGGGGAAACCGGAGCACCCGGAGGAAACCCATGCGGACACGGGGAGAACATGCAAACTCCGCACAGAAAGGCCCTCGCTGGCCACGGGGCTCGAACCCGGACCTTCTTGCTGTGAGGCGACAGCGCTAACCACTACACCACCGTGCCGCCCGTGTGTGGGTGGGTGTGTGTGTTCATTAATATGATGGTAATTAAATGAAGCTTAATATTTTGACGAGTATGAAGGTATGTGTTTTGGGATACAGCCCTGAGTCAGAACACACACACACACACACACACACACACACACACACACACACTGTAAATGACACACAGCACTGTTCACTGGGTAAAACAAGGTGTGTGTGTGTGAGAGAGAGACAAGAGGTTTCCTCAGTGTCGATTGAATGACCTTTGGTTGCGTTTTATTCATCACAGAACTCTCCTACTACTTTACTACACACACTGCTGTGTCGAAATACATTGGCTGGTGTGTGTATAAATCTCACAATCGTGTCTAAAACCACCACACTTTTTCCATGGGTACCATAGTTACCATGGTTACCACGATTATTGTAGTGAGTGTAGTTGTGTTCAGTTACACCTGTTCAGATCTCTACACACAGTCACAACCTTTTCTCAGCTCTACTTTCATCGTGTGCACAGCTGTCAGGGTCGTGAACTATCATGAGTGTGTCAGTGTGAGAGACTCCAGCTCTGCGGTCTCAAAAGTAGCCGGTCACCGGCGGCAAATCACCGTCTGTGGCTTGTTATGCCGCTGGCTATTGTCAGTCGAGTCACAAAATTTAATATTAAATATTTCTGACGGCAAAAAAAGTTGTGAACGTAAATTACATCCGCTGTGTCATGTATGTCCGTTGCCGTGTCAACTTTGTTTACATCCTCGACATGAGTGCAGCCATTACTGCCCCTTGTGCCATATGTAAGCCGTACTCTGATTGGCTTAGTGTTCCATGGACTGTGAATGGTTCATACCATCATGTGACTCACAAATGGCGACGAAGAGAGTTGCAAGCGGCTCCATGCTGGATGCGTGGCTAAAAGGGTCTAGAGGGAAAGGTAAATACGTTTTGAACGCAAATTTATTCTTTGTGTTGATATAGAAAAATAAATACGTCTTAGTCCACCGTTTCTTAGCCTTGCCTAAGACATTATAATCGCAGATCGTAAAGTTGACTCTGTGTTTGACAGCTGCTCGAAAAAACAAACTGCGTGCGTAACAACGCTAATCAAGCTTAAGCTAGACGACCCGCCTCAAATACCCGTCCCGGGTAAATGTTATCCCAATTTTAGATGACCTGTTCCAAACCATCCCGCCCCATGAAAAATTCGTACTTGCATCTCTCTCTCTCTCTCTCTCTCTAATTAATTATATATATATATATATATATATATATATATATATATACACACACACACACACACACAGTGGTGCTTGAAAGTTTGTGAACCCTTTAGAATTTTCTATATTTCTGCATAAATATGACCTAAAACATCATCAGATTTTCACACAAGTCCTAAAAGTAGATAAAGAGAACCCAGTTAAACAAATGAGACAAAAATATTATACTTGGTCATTTATTTATTGAGGAAAATGATCCAATATTACATATCTGTGAGTGGCAAAAGTATGTGAACCTCTAGGATTAGCAGTTAATTTGAAGGTGAAATTAGAGTCAGGTGTTTTCAATCAATGGGATGACAATCAGGTGTGAGTGGGCACCCTGTTTTATTTAAAGAACAGGGATCTATCAAAGTCTGATCTTCACAACACATGTTTGTGGAAGTGTATCATGGCATGAACAAAAGGAGATTTCTGAGGACCTCAGAAAAAGTGCTGTTGATGCTCATCAGACTGGAAAAGGTTACAAAACCATCTCTAAAGAGTTTGGACTCCACCAATCCATAGTCAGACAGATTGTGTACAAATGGAGGAAATTCAAGACCATCGTTACCCTCCCCAGGAGTGGTCAACCAGCAAAGATCACTCCAAGAGCAAGGCGTGTAATAGTCGGCGAGGTCACAAAGGACTCCAGGGTAACTTCTAAGCAACTGAAGGCCTCTCTCACATTGGCTAATGTTCATGAGTCCACCCTCAGGAGAACACTGAACAACAATGGTGTGCACGGCAGGATTGCAAGGAGAAAGCCACTGCTTTCCAAAAAGAACATTGCTGCCCATCTGCAGTTTGCTAAAGATCACATGGACAAGCCAGAAGGCTATGGGAAAGATGTTTTGTGGACGGATCAGACCAAAATAGAACTTTTTGGTTTAAATGAGAAGCGTTATGTTTGGAGAAAGGAAAACACTGCATTCCAGTATAAGAACCTTATCCCATCTGTGAAACATGGTGGTGGCAGTATCATGGTTTGGGCCCGTTTTGCTGCATCTGGGCCAGGACGGCTTGCCATCATTGATGGAACAATGAATTCTGAATTATACCAGCGAATTCTAAAGGAAAATGTCAGGACATCTGTCCATGAACTGAATCTCAAGAGAAGGTGGGTCATGCAGCAAGACAACGACCCTAAGCACACAAGTCGTTCTACCAAAGAATGGTTAAAGAAGAATAAAGTTAATGTTTTGGAATGGCCAAGTTAAAGTCCTGACCTTAATCCAATGGAAATGTTGTGGAAGGACCTGAAGCGAGCAGTTCATGTGAGGAAACCCACCAACATCCCAGAGTTGAAGCTGTTCTGTACGGAGGAACGGGCTAAAATTCCTCCAAGCCGGTGTGCAGGACTGATCAACAGTTACCGCAAACGTTTAGTTGCAGTTATTGCTGCACAAGGGGGTCACACCAGATACTGAAAGCAATGGTTCACATACTTTTGCCACTCACAGATATGTAATATTGGATCATTTTCCTCAATAAATAAATGACCAAGTATAATTTTTTTGTCTCATTTGTTTAACTGGGTTCTCTTTACTTTTAGGACTTGTGTGAAAATCTGATGATGTTTTAGGTCATATTTATGCAGAAATATAGAAAATTCTAAAGGGTTCACAAACTTTCAAGCACCACTGTGTGTGTGTGTGTGTGTGTGTGTGTGTATATATATATATATATATATATATATATATATATATATATATATATAACATACACTCATATAATATTTGTTGTGCCTCACCCGCACTAAATAACTAGATTTACATAATTTCTATTCAGTAGGCCGCTACATGATTAGGTTGATGAGATTTGGATAAAAGTTATTTTCAATAGAAATGCTGAGACTGTCAGTGAGTGCTGCTAGCTGCTGTTTAATAACGATGAAGTCAGCTGATGAAGGACATGTAGCTGCATTTTATGTAACAGTTTATTGACTGCCAAAAAATAAACATTTTGATTATAATTGAAGTTGTTTTGTTCTTCATCTGTATTCAAGATTTCACCATATTCTTCAATAGTATTAGAGAATCTGGAGAAACTTGTCACCTTAGCTTAGTCAAAGTGCACATCAGACTTAAAATTATTATATCATCCATATGTGGATTTCAATCGGACTACTTTTTGTGTGTGTTTGCAAATATTTCTGAAATTTGATAAAATGACTGAGGTATGGTTTCATATTTCAAGTTTCCAGATAGTATTGATTACCCTTTATTTTCACTGTTAAAAGTTAGCAGAGGCCACCATTTCTCAGTGCATTTCATAACATTTTCCGTGCCCGAAGGGGGGCGCACCCCCTTTTGAACCCCCCCCGCCCTCCCCTGCATGCTTTGCGTGCATTATGTCTGTCACTGGCAGACATTTTACCATTTTGCACCCTGCTGTAAATTATTTGTACCCTGCTATTCTCCCAAACTTTGAAGCCCCTGCAGCTGTGTTTCAAATCCCACACTAAATAGTGTTTTCTTCTGCATTTAACTCTCATGATCACTTTCTCTTCATCTTTTTTGTTCGTGTGTGTGTGTTACAGTGATTGGTTAATTTCATTGTCGTTATATTTATTTGTGAGGTTTTAGCGTCATTACTCCAGGGTTCCCGCGGGTCCTTAAAAAGTCTTAAATACAACTTTCGGTTTTCAAGGCCTAAAAATGTCTTAAATTGTTTGGAATGACTGGAATTTTCGAAAGGGAGGTATTAAATTTAATATTGGACCGAATGAGTGAAATGTCTCCATCCGGTTTGGGGTATTTTTTTAACCGTAATTTTAAGTGACCAGCGCACCGTTTGGGGGCAGCATTGGTTCTGTGCGTTCTGTGCATTCCGTAGATCAAGAGCCAACGTTAGGAGGCTACTGGAGGCGGTGCGGTGGTTGTGAAGAGTGAGAGATGCGCAGGTAGCTTACGTGGGCGCTAGAAAGTGTTGATAATTATGGGAAGATGTCTGTTTAACGACAAGTGGTTGGGGGATGACAGATACCCTCAAAATAAGGAGAAGAATAGTTTGCGATAAAAAGCACTGGATCGCACAAATGTGTTTAAAGACGATAACGCAGCGCTGGGGACACGCCCACTGGGAAACTGGTTTTTCACGGACATGAGGCGCGCGTGTTAGAGGTCAAGCGCTCCGGAGTGAAACGCAGGGGGGTTCGCGCATGTGCACAAGAGTCAGGTGGAAAATGGGACTTATAGGACATAATACTACTACTAATAATAATGATTAGCATCATTTTTTTACATAATTAACATTGTTTATTGTACTAAGTTTAATATAAATATATAAACAACCTTTATTTCAAAACTCAATTAAAAAGAATTCCAGAAAATACAATAATGCTAAATATAGTACAATATAAATAATTTGTACAAAAAATTTAGTTTTATTACTTATCGTCTACAACAGTGTTTTTAATATAATAATAAGAATAATATTAACAACCACTAATAATAATTAGTAGTAATGGTAATTATTATTGATTATTAATCATTACTACTTATGAGTTAGTGATTAAGTACTAGGGATTATTAAATGCTATAAAATTAAGTTATTAATTATTACAAATAATTATTAAAGCGTAGTAATTGGTAGAATACAAACAAATACTCATGGATTATAGATAAATTTTTTAAATTGTGAACATTGATATAAAATAACTATACTACTACTAATAATAAACAATAATACTACTAGTAATACTTGTTGTTGTTGTTATTATTATTATCTATAATCCATGAATAATTGTTTGTATCACTACTAATAATAATAATGATTACTACTTTTTAAATAATTTTAACTAATCTTATAACTCAAATTTAGCATTTTAATAATCACTACTTATTATTTATTAGTATAATTTAGTAGTGGATAATAATTACTACTTATTATTAAATTACATTTTGGTAATCACTGCTTATTAATTAAGTAGTAATTAATAATACTGAATTATAATAATTGCTACTATTAATTAATATAGCTAAGTAGTGATTATTAAAATGTTATAAAATTGAGTTAATTTTTAAAAAATTATTAAAAAGTAGTTATTAGTAATACAAACAATTATTCATGGATTATAGATAATAATTAATGATTATTTTTGAATAATGAACATTAATATAACAATTGCACTGATGATAATTAATTCACAGTTATTACAACACATTAATATTGATAATGGTTATGAAAGGTGACAGTAGTTTTTCTGTGTTTAATGTAACGCTCTGATGATTGTATGGCTGCATAAACAGGTTTACGCTGTTACCTGCTGTAATGCAGAAGATACTCGAGAACTTCCTCAGCCAGCTGTATACTGTACCACACTCACTGATTTTGCTGTTGGACACAAAATCACACATCAAAGATAATCTTTGGGGATTGAAATAATGCCAGCTAAGGTTGTTCAGCTGGTTCTACTTGCCGTTTATTGTTTTCGTTTTTGAAATGATTCATGGTGTTTTCTCCAGTAAACTCCAGTCTTCTCCTCGCTGCTACAGTAGTTCTGCAGCCCAGAACACACGGCTTTGCTTCAGCTGTTTGCTGTCTAACCGTTGCCATTGATGCACCCTGTTGTTCACCAATTGTGTGCATTCTTCTTAAAGTTAGTAAAAAAAAAACTATTGTAGAAAACAGTTTTAAGTTGTCATATTTATCATTTTCTTTGCCATGGTACAGTCTTAATTTTTCCATTTAGAGGTCTTTAAAAGGTCTTAAAAGTCTTTAAATTTGTACTTGAAAAATGTGCAGATACCCTGTACTCTGACTTGAATTAACTTGACAACTCAGTAACTCGAATATGAGTCGGGCTGTAAACACATGGACCTCTGATCATGTTAATGACGGTGTTCTGTGAGTATAAATATGTAAGGCTGTGTGTAATAAACACTTGACTGTGCACATTTATTTCATGAGTTTCAGGTTTAAATAATTCATAATGTCTAAAATAAGTGTACTGAGTCTCAGTGGTAATTATTTTACAGTGAGAGATTTCTGTCTGCACACAGTGTGGGGACTCTGCAGTTATGTCAACTCCGTTCACGTGTGTGTGTGTGTGTGTGTGTGTGTGTGTGTGTGTGTGTGTGTGTGTGTGTGTGTGTGTGTGAGTGAGAGAGAGAATAAAACATCAGAATAATCTGCATTACAGAAGAACTAAATATAAAACTTGCATGTCAATCACTGTTAAAGTACAAGCTCTACCTTCAAAATGTAAGCCACACCCCCTATAATGCTCCACTCATTTACTGTTCCATGCTAAACTAGAGGCCATAAGATTCCATTAACTGTTAGCTACATTAGCATGACTGGAGTGCTCATTAGAGACGTCTCAAAAGGTTCATTAATATAAATCTTTGTTTTATGAAACGAGTTTGTGTTCAGTGTAATAATGTTGCACTCTCTCTCTCTCTCTCTCTCTCTCTGTACAGATAATTCAGTACCAGACGGTGCGCTATGACACATTACCTCTCTCTCCTGTATCCAGACACAGACTCAGTGAGTTTATCTGTTTGTCCACATGGGGGGCGGCATAAGATTCACTCAGTCTATCTCAATGTGTCTGTCTCAGTTTTATTTTGCCTGTCTCACTCTCTCTGGCTCATAGACTGACAGTAACAGACAGTGTCGATGTGTAGTTTTGACGTGCGTATGTGTGTGTAGATACAGTGAAAAGAAAAATCTTGGTTTTGGATCTGGATGAGACTCTTATTCACTCTCACCATGACGGGGTGTTGAGGCCTACAGTCCGACCCGGAACTCCACCAGACTTCATCCTCAAGGTACGCGTGCACACACACACACACACACACAGAGTGATCTCGCAGGCCCTGTTCACACTTGGTGTTCAGGAGTTCAGTGTGATCCGTGGGCCGGCTGATGTCCTATGTTGTGTGTGAGTGGAGATGGACGGCGCTCTCTGTGCTCACAGGTAAACACCACACTGGAACAATAGAGATGAAAGCAGCTGCTTTTCATCAGTTCACTCATCGTCTCAGCTCCCGTTTATTTTTTATGTCTCTAACAAACCACACAACTAAAACGTGAAATGGTCTATACGGTTTTTACACTTGAAAATAAATATAGCAGAAGACTAATGTAATAAACATGCATGTGACTGTCTGTCTCCAGCGGAAATGACGTACAAAATCAGATCACAAGTGCTCACTGGGACGTGTTCATAATCCCAGGTGTGAACAGATTCACGTCTCACCTGTCCATGTGTGATCTGATCATCCAGCACACATTAATGCCACATGTAAACAGCAGCAGAGTGAAGATACACACTGTGAGCAGGAAACTGAGTGAAACTGATAGTCTGCATTTTTATACGTACTTTTTCCCTGTGTGTGTGTGTGTGTGTGTGTGTGTGTGTGTGTGTGTAGGTGGTCATAGATAAACACCCAGTGAGGTTTTTTGTCCATAAAAGGCCACACGTTGACTTCTTCTTAGAAGTGGTGAGTTAAAAGAAAAAAAGGCCATAATAAAGTATAAACAAAATTGAAATACTGTGTCTCTCTCTCTCTCTCTCTCTCTCTCTCTCTCTCTGAGGTACACCATAACAGTGTGTGTGTGTGTAGGTGAGTCAGTGGTACGAGTTGGTGGTGTTCACAGCCAGTATGGAGATTTACGGTTCCGCTGTAGCAGACAAACTGGACAACAACAGAGGAATCCTGAAGCGCAGATACTACAGACAGGTGTGTGCACGTGCATGCTCTGAGCCCCACGGACAGGTGCGCGCGCGCTCTGAGCCCCACGGACAGGTGCGCGCGCGCTCTGAGCCCCACGGACAGGTGCGCGCGCGCTCTGAGCCCCACGGACAGGTGCGCGCGCGCTCTGAGCCCCACGGACAGGTGCGCGCGCGCTCTGAGCCCCACGGACAGGTGCGCGCGCGCTCTGAGCCCCACGGACAGGTGCGCGCGCGCTCTGAGCCCCACGGACAAAAAAAAGTGTCTAAAGGCTGTAGCCCCACGGACAAAAAAAAGTGTCTAAAGGCTGTAGCACACTGGATACGACACAAAATTACGATGTGAAAATGCAGTGGATTTGTAGGTGAAACCTTTGCACACACACTGTGAACACCAATTCAGATAAAGCTTTTTTTTATTTAAAATTTTTTGTTCTGTTTCATGCCGGTTTCGTGCTGTGACTGTCAGTCGAGTCCTGAATGAATGATGGAACATCTAGCAGTGATGAAGACACAATAATTACAGACATGCTCTCAACAAGGTGGTTTTGGGTTCCACCCATTGTTGGAACAGAGATGACAACAGGGAAAGTTTCATAATCATCTCCAAGAGTTGAAGCTGAGAGACGGGATGTTGGGTAACAGGAAAGAAAGCAGCGTTCGTGACGTTGTGTGTTACGGGTTAAATATACTGCAGCCGCTCAGCTCCTGGACATGAGAGATGTCGGAGCGTAGCAGAGACTCGCTGCTACACTCAGTGTTGTTTTGCTGTCTGTTGCTGTTACACACATCATGATTGGTTGATGCACTCATCCGTGGTGAGAGAGCTCAGAAAAACGAACCTCCTTTTGGGGGGAAAAAGCTGCTTTTTTGCTGTGTGATAGTTGCGTGCTGTCTGAAACTACTCATGACAAAAACGGCAGTTCAAAAAATAATATCAACAAGTGAATTAAATGCCCCCAGTGATGTCACACTTTTGCTAAAGGCCATGGATTAATGCATTTCTTTTTAAATCATGATCTGTACGTCATTCAGGTCATTTGAACAAATCAAGGAATAAAAAAAAAAATTGTCTATTGCACCTTTAATATTGTTAGAAATTTGTCTCTTATTTTGTCTGAAAGGGATGCAAACTTTTGCACACTGTCACAAAATAATGATGGAGAACTTAAAGTAATATCAGATTAACAATTGTTGAGTGATGTGTGTGTCTCCACAGCACTGTACGCTTGATTTGGGCAGTTATATCAAGGATCTGTCAGTAGTGCACAATGATCTGTCCAGTATAGTGATCCTGGACAACTCACCTGGGGCATATCGCAGTCATCCAGGTATGTGTGTAATGTGTATATGGTCAAAAAATACATTTTCTAATTTTTACTATTTTTTTTTTTTTGGCATTTACCGAACACTCAATGTTTTTTTGTCATCTTTAATAAGAATAAAGATAGCATCTAGCTTTATCTGGCCTCCACTGTGGAAAATTTTTTTGATTACAATTCAAATGCTTTTGTAAAATTGATTTACGTATAAAATAACTACATCATGAAGAATTAAAGCCCCTCCTTCACAAATGAGTGAAAATATTGAATAAATTTCCTCTTTTTGATTGCTTGGGTTAAAAATGCCAAGTTATGATGACTGAATTGATTATTCACTTAAATATGAATAATATGATACAGTGAGTATTTGATACGGCGAAATAGGACGCAATGGAAAAATCAAGAACACACCGGAAAGATGAGAATAACGGCGGAGGTAAAAGAACAGCGACTGTACCGGCTGAAGGTCGCGCGGGTCTCTGCTGCGGCGCGCGAGCAACGGGACATCACTACCGCACCGGACGGAGCGCGAGGCGGGGGCGGGCCAAAATGACTGGCCGTAGATTC
Organism: Neoarius graeffei; assembly: GCF_027579695.1. Classification (NCBI taxonomy): domain Eukaryota; kingdom Metazoa; phylum Chordata; class Actinopteri; order Siluriformes; family Ariidae; genus Neoarius; species Neoarius graeffei. The sequence continues at coordinate 513,655 of NC_083596.1, read as the reverse complement.
TATCAAAAGTTCGATCTAAATTGACCATGATTGCAAAATATTGGCCAGAAATACGCTAACACTATGAAATATGAAAGTAAGATGAAAAAGAAACATTCTATTGCCTTATACTGCAAGACTAAAACAAAATAAAACTGTCAAAACTCACCTTTTCAGTGATAACGTCCGAACAGATCACTCGCGTAACAGAGAGACCGCAAATGGAAGCACGATCAGCTTCTAACTGCTGGAGTGGAAAATTCCATTCTACACATGCAAATTGTTTGTTAGTGTGTGTCCTTCCCCGCACACACAACACGCTACGGTAAAAAATAGACAAGAAAGAAAGCACAACTTTATTCATCAAACACTTGTGAAATTTCCTCTCTGCATTTAACCCATCTGAAGCAGTGAACACACACGTGAGCAATGAGCGCGCGCACACACACCCAGAGCAGTGGGCAGCCGTTTTATAGCTCAGAAATTCATACAAGACCAGCTACCATCGTAACATATTCTGTAAGAAACATATTCTATACCTAACTTTCAGCTTTCGTTTTAAAAAACAAAATCGCAGATTTATAACAATGTTTATATGGCGTAGTGATTTTAAGTTACTACTTTCGGTGAGGTCGTGACCTTGACCCTGAGGCTTTCCGTTTAGATCAAAACACACGATCGTATTGGTTTTGGGTTTGCAGAAAATGGAGTTACAACGGTGATCAAATATTTTGCATGATGTTTTATTACGGTTATGATTATTCTGTGAGCGCACCAATCCTTAGGTGTAAAAAGTTACAACTTGAAATACAATTAGTGATAACTGTCGACTTTTCAGTGGACTACAGACTTTTTAAGGGAATGCGATGTAGTCCACCATTTATCATGTCCCAGATCAAGCTGTCATTTTTCCACAAATTTGCAGAATTTTTGCCAAATTCTGAATAGAGTATTCACATCAAAGATTTAGTTTTATCTGTATTATTTCTTTCATCATTTTATTTCAAATTAAAACCAACATCACCATTCAAAACCATATAGTTTACTGACCTGACAGAGTATATTTAGTGGGGAACCCCCACAGTACCCAGTTTCTGAGACAGACCCATATATATATATATATATATATATATATATATATATATATATATATATATATAAGATAATTATATACAGGAATATAAACATTCAACCCTTCCAGCATGTCCGTGCTCTCTCATTTTTAGGATTCAAGCAGGTTTGAAAATTATCTGGATTGGCCACATGGTGGTGCTATAGCAAGCTAGAACATGTTTAAAGGAACAGTCCACCGTACTTCCATAATGAAATATGCTCTTATCTGAATTGAGACGAGCTGCTCCGTACCTCTCCGAGCTTTGCACGACCTCCCAGTCAGTCAGACGCAGTCAGACGCGCTGTCACTCCTGTTAGCAATGTAGCTAGGCTCAGTATGGCCAATGGTATTTTTTGGGGCTGTAGTTAGATGCGACCAAACTCCTCCGCGTTTTTCCTGTTTACATAGGTTTATATGACCAGTGATATGAAACAAGTTCAGTTACACAAATTGAAACGTGGTGATTTTCTATGCTATGGAAAGTGCGCACTATAATGAGAGGCGTACTAACACCTTCTGCGTGCTTCGGCAGCGCATTGATATCTGAGCTCCGTATCAATGCGCTGCCGAAGTGCGCAGAAGGTGTTAGTACGCCTCTCATTATAGTGCGCACTTTCCATAGCATAGAAAATCGCTACGTTTCAATTTGTGTAACTGAACTTGTTTCATGTCACTGCTCATATAAACCTATGTAAACAGGAAAAACGCGGAAGAGTTTGGTCGCATCTAACTACAGCCCCAAAAAATACCATTGGCCATACTGAGCCTAGCTACATTGCTAACAGGAGTGACAGCGCGTCTGACTGCGTCTGACTGACTGACTGGGAGGTCGCGTAAAGCTCGGAGAGGTACGGAGCAGCTCGTCTCAATTCAGATAAGAGCATATTTCATTATGGAAGTACGGTGGACTGTTCCTTTAACCATTTGGCCTTGAATCAAACTTTTTTTTTTTTTTAAATCAGATTCTCTATCTCCAGATGAACAAAAGAGTCCAATTAGACCAAAATGATGCATCATATTTAATTTTCCATCATTTTTTCAAATTTAAAATCTCTCATCCTTGATGGTTTGTTCAATTTTCATCAGATTTGGTACACAGTATCTTCAGACCAATATCTTTAAATTTTGTGTAAAGAAAGTTGCCTTTAGAAAATGTGGCCACAGTTATCTAATGAACTTTGTAGGTATTTGTAGGTTAAAGCTCAAAGGCAACGGTTTTGATTTTATACATATTTGAAACTTTATATGTTGTTAACCCTCTGTAATTTTCTTCTGGCCCCAAGAAGTATTGTTAATAAGTAATCATTAAAATAAGTTAGTGCGGATCACGGCAAATTTCTGTTCGGCTATTTTTGTGACCACTCGGCGCGTGACATCATTCAAGACAAACAAACCGCTTGAGCTGAGTCCACTTCCGTTTACTTACATTGCCGTTCGGCTTGAGTGCAGACGTGCATTCAGGAATTTCCAAAGAAAAACCCCCCATGCCTTATTGTTGCGCAGTAAACTGTAACAACGGGACCGGTTCAGATAGAAGCTTTTACCGAGAGAGGAGACGAGGCGGAGAGAGTGGATTGTGTGCGTGAAACAAAATCAAGCAGTCAAAGAAGAAACGGAGCAGCAACACTCAAGCAAAAAGGAGAAGATTGGAGGTAAATATTTTTACTTTTGCTTGCAATTGACAAGTCAAGAATCCTGAGGGATCCTGTACAATCATTGTGGAAATGAGACAAAGGGATATTTCCTCGCTTAGAGCATTGTTCTTCGAGACAATCAAGTTGATGTTCTAATTTCCACCTCGGACCATTGCCTATGACCTTTAAGCTGACAAAATTTAGTGTACATTCATCAGTAGGTGGTGCTATAGCAAACGGATGGTTATAACTCTTAAAGGTCATAGGCAATGGTCGGAGGTGAAACATAGAATATCAACTTTACTGTCTAGAAGAATGACCCAAAAAGTGAATTCAATCTTCCTAGTGTCTAATTTGCACCCTAAAATTGAATAAAATGGTTAAAATATACTGGTTTGCCCAATTTCCAAAGGTTTGTTTACATCTCACTTATGCGCACTTTCACCGCCAGGGGGCGTCGTCATGACGTCATTCAATCTAAACAGACCGGGAGCGGCTCTGTGTTTACCTGCGAACCGAGCACATGTGTACGGACTGTGGTCGTGAGAGGTTGTGTAAAATGTCTGAAAGCGAGAGCGATTTTGAAGTAGGAACTCTCCAAATTGAATATCGAGAGGTGAAACCGTATCTGTATGACCCTATGGCCGTTGCGAAGCAATCGGTGAATGTGGCTCACTGGTTTGACCGTGCGGCCTCGGAATCGGACAGCGACTCGGCCGACTCTGATCGCGGTGACCCCGGACCTCAACAAGACTCGCGCCCAAACGATTTATCCTGGTAGTTATGATAAATTCCTACTTTCGTCGTAATACTAAATAAGAGCCCTTTTGAAGAATAATTAAGCCGCCTCCCTAGTGGATATAGGGAACGATTACTGGACAGCGCGCCGGTAGGCCACATTAGCCTGCCATCCGCGGCATTATACTATTTATAACTGACTCTAAGCGAGGAAATCTCCCTTTGTCTCATTTCCACAGTGATTGTACAGGATCCCTCAGGATTCTTGACTTGTCAATTGCAAGCAAAAGTAAAAATGTTTCCCTCTGATCTTCTCCTTTTTGCTTGAGCGTTGCTGCTCCGTTTCTTCTTTGACTGCTTGATTTTGTTTCACGCGCACAATCCACTCTCTCCGCCTCGTCTCCTCTTCCGGATAAAGCCAACCCACTCTCTCCGCCTCGTCTCCTCTTCCGGATAAAGCCAACCCACTCTCTCCGCCTCGTCTCCTCTTCCGGATAAAGCCAACCCACTCTCTCCGCCTCGTCTCCTCTTCCGGATAAAGCCAACCCACTCTCTCCGCCTCGTCTCCTCTTCCGGATAAAGCCAACCCACTCTCTCCGCCTCGTCTCCTCTTCCGGATAAAGCCAATCCACTCTCTCCGCCTCTTCCCCTCTCTCGGTAAAAGGTAAAAGCTTCTATCTGAACCGGTCCCGTTGTTACAGTTCACTGCACAACAATAAGGCATGGGTTTTTTTTTTTCTTTGGAAATTCCTGAACGCACGTCTGCGCTCAAGCCGAACGGCAAGTAAACGGAAGTGGACTCAACTCAAGCAGTTTGTTTGTCTTGAATGATGTCACGCGCCGAGTGGTCACAAAAATCGCCGAACAAAAATTTGCCGCGATCCGCGCTAACTCATTTTAATTATTACTTATTAACAATACTTCTTGGGGCCAGAAGAAAATTATAGAGGGTTTTTAACATAAAGTTTCAAATGTGCATAAATTGAAAACCCTTGCCTATGACCTTTAAACCCCTTGTCCAATCAAGTTCAAATTTTGAGTGCTGTGTGATGGTTAAAAGTCCTAATAAATACTATAAGAGCACGTTGATACCTTCAAAAAGATGGCTGCCATCAGCCAATCAAATTTCAGCAGCTCTTAAACTGACTTAACTATGATCTAAGATCATGAAACTCTGGAGGATTGTTTAGACAGTGACAGAGAAATCTGTATGAAAATGTTGATCGTCCCGATGGTGGTGCTGATTCTATTTTCATCTGACTGCTTGGATCCCATAATTGCTGCTTGTGGCGATATTTTTAGTTTTGAAAGCCTGATATTTTTTTTCTTTGTGATGTCATAAATCAGATCATGATCTCACTCACCACAAACACTTCTGATTTTAATCTTTCCCTTTGATATACTCACTGTAGGTGGTGTGTGTGTGTGTGTGTTTACAGATAATGCAATACCTATAAAGTCGTGGTTTAGTGACCCGAGTGATACGGCACTGCTGAACCTGCTGCCCATGCTGGATGCACTGAGGTACCATATCCCATCATGCATCATTCCTCAAACATGTATCTTCATCCAGTAACTAATACACTGATCATTAATGACAGGAAGTGAAAAAAGGGGGTCTGTGACATGAACTGTGCTTTCTGACTGGCTGGCTGAGCTGTCACTCATCTCTCTCTGTCTGTGTGTAGGTTTACCTCTGACGTTCGCTCGGTTCTCAGCCGTAATCTTCATCAGCATCGTCTCTGGTGATGTTTTAAACTCTTCTGTTCAACTCTCCACTGCTGGAACTGTTTGTCTCTCTGTCAGGTGACCTGTGAGGTCATTGAACTCCAACAATCAGACTGGGGAGAGAGAGGATGGAGACACACACACACTGAACTGGAGCAGAGAGACAGGTGTCGAACTCTCTCCTCCTTGTCTTTCTCTGTATGGATCCTGCCTTACTGCTGAGCAGCTCTGTGACGGATGGAGGGATTTTTACACTTCTCCTTTAGTTTCCTGACATTGTCCTTCTCTTTAGAGACTAAATTATTGAATAAATTGGACACAGCCAGTCGGATATCCCTCTTCCTCTTTTTCCTCCTTCACTTTCTCACACTTTGCCTTTTTTTCTTTTGTCCTTAAATTTTCTCTCTCCTGAAGCTGAGCACTTCTCCTCTTTTTTCC